>NC_048422.1:5874649-5877113 GCF_013103735.1 Etheostoma cragini
TCAAAAAAGGCTTGTATCATGTGAACGCCGGCAGTTTTGTTGTCATTACTTAGAATTCCTAATGAGGGAGACAGAAACTAATACGCACTATAGCTTTAACAACAAAATTATTTAAAAAAAAAATTGCTTTTCAGGGTGTAAAAGGAAGAGCAGGACCCGAGGGGAACCAGGGCATGACAGGGGAGAAGGTAAGAGCCTTGTATTCCAGTGTGTCCCAGTACATCTGAATATGTAATTTGACATGTATTATACATTCTAGTTTTCCAAAACATCTAAAGTTGGAATCCATTTTGGATTTTGTTGTCTTTAATGTTTCTACAGCAAGCAGCTGACTAGCATAGCTTAGCATAGCTTAGCAAAGCATCAAGACTGGAAAGAAGAGGAAACTGCTAGCCTGGCTATGTCTAAAGGCTAAGCGTAGTGGTATCAGGCTTATTATGTAATTGGTGACAAAGTAAATAAGCATGTTTCCAAAATGTCAAACTATTCATTCGAAGCCGGTAACTTGAAATGAAGAGCAGAACCTGCTTTTCACCACTTTATGATGAAAATAGTTTTTGATCACTTGCATCAGACTATTCAGCAAGATGACGTTAAATGGCGCAGTTAGTTTTGCAGCAGCAGTCACATTTGCATGCTAGGAGAGAGCAGCTATACAAACGTGTTTACTCAAAAAGTGTTGTGTGTTTAGTTACTCTATGAAGCACGTACTGTACATACTTACTAACAACTTAGTGTACATACTACTTCATGGGTAGTTCCTGACCAACTAAATGCCCTTTTTTCACTTGATTTGAGAATAAAATGTTTTTCCTCTTGTGTTCTACTAACCAGAAATCTCATTTTTAAATTTGAAATATAAAAATAACACAGCAGCAGCTAAAGGTCCTACACTCCAGTTGGAAGTTTGTTCAAAAAGATCCAAATTAATTTATCCCTGCTCAGTTTATGTTTTACCCTTACAGGGAGACGATGGTGAGAATGGATTACCAGGGAAGCTGGGTCATGTTGGAAAGAGGGTAAGAGCTCTCAGTTTCAGTCTTGAACATTTGACAGGTGGAATGCAGTTCTAAATAATCTAAAGATAATGTTATAATAAATCCAAGAAGGTCAATATGCAAGGATTATCCCTTTTTGTTTAGCAATGCTAATACTTTTTTACAGCTTTTGGTAAAAAAAGAGCCTTTGTGTGGTGTTGAAAACAGGACTTTACATACAGATAGGTGTGTGTGTGTGTGTGTGTGTGTGTGTGTGTGTGTGTGTGTGTGTGGGAGGGAAGGAGGGAGGGAGGGTGGCTAGAAGTAGCCACCCTGACAGCCACTGCATGTACAGATGCATTAATAACACATGAGTTTTTTTGGTGCTAAGCCCTCTTGCTTTTCTTTGCCAAATTGAAAAACATTGCGAACTTGTCCACAGGGGAAACGGGGGAAGGCCGGAGTCAGAGGGACCAGGGGAGACAGAGGACCCAAGGTGGGATATATGGAAACCAAGGCTTTACGTCTGGTTTAATTATAGTGAATGAGCCAACAGTAGATTCTGTTTTGTCTTTCAGGGCCAAAAGGGAGACTTAGGGCTGGTCGGCCTCTCTGGGTGGCCAGGGCTTATTGTAAGTCAATTAATTTGTTCACTTAACATCAATTTTGATGTCATAGATGAATATCCACACATTAGGTGTGAAACTACCGTTTGAGCTGTCTGTCCTGATTTGGAGAGAAGAGATGAATATGGGAGGAGGCGTTATATTTCTTTTATTTTTGTCCCCAAGGGAATTGCAGGCTTACGTGGAGAGCCAGGGGATCAAGGTGTAAAGGGGAAAGAGGTAAACAAGAAATGTCACAGTTTCAGTGAAATGTGTATGTGTATGTATGTATGTGTGTGTGTGTGTGTACGTGTACGTGTTTGTGTGTGTGTATATATATATATATATATATATATATATATATATATGGGTGTGTGTGTGTGTGTGTGTGTGTGTATATATATATATGCAGTGAGAAAAATAAGTATTTGAACACCCTGCTATTTTGCAAGTTCTCCCACTTGAAATCATGGAGGGGTCTGAAATTGTCATCGTAGGTGCATGTCCACTGTGAGAGACACAATCTAAAAAAAGATTTTTTAACTATTTATTTGTGTGATACAGTTGCAAATCAGTTTTTGAACACCTGAGAAAATCAATGTTGTTTGCAATTCCAGAGGTCAAACGTTTCCTGTAGTTTTTCATCAGGTTTGCACACACTGCAGAAGGGATTTTGGCCCACTCCTCCACACAGATCTTCTCTAGATCAGTCGGGTTTCTGGGCTGTCGCTGAGAAATACGGAGTTCGAGCTCCCTCCAAAGATTCTCTATTGGGTTTAGGTCTGCAGACTGGCTAGGCCACGGCAGAACCTTGATATGCTTCTTACAGAGCCACTCCTTGGTTCTCCTGGCTGTGTGCTTCGGGTCATTGTCATGTTGGAA
>NC_048422.1:5877213-5916998 GCF_013103735.1 Etheostoma cragini
CTGCAATGAAACAAAGAGTGAAAAATTTAAAGGGGTCTGAATACTTTCCGTACCCACTGTATATATATATGTATATATGTGGAGAATGTTTTTTTAAAGTTTAACAAAAAAACGAGGAAGGCCGTAATTTACCGCAGAGTCATACCCAATAAATAAAACAGTTATCAACTCAAAGCAATGGTGGATACTTTACATTCTCTTTCCCCACATGAAATTGGCACACAGCTGAATGTAACTGATGTACATGTGGATCGTCATAGCAACGTGAATGGGAGTGAAAGCAACTGAAATAAAAAAATAACGTTAATACTGAGCTGTTGTTCAGGCTCATGAACTGCTTTGGCCCACTGGGCTTAGTTCGGGCTCCAAGTGCTTAGCTTTCCATTGTACTGTCTGAGCAAAGCTGGAGGCATGACTGTGTCGTCTGTGTCCTCAGGGGGAGAAGGGAGACATGGGACTACCTGGACAGCCTGGAGCTGATAGCATGAAGGTAGGAACAGTCCAAATTTAATAAGGAGAAAAACATTATGGTTGCATGTTTGGGTGGTAACTGTCTGTAGGTGTAGCTCAAACGTTTGGGAGGAGGACTGCTCTGATACTGGTGCCTTTTTAAAGAGTATGTATACTTACGTAACACAAGTAGATTATTACAAGTAGAGTAACCAGGCCCTTAGATTTAGAATAGCAATCCAATTCTTATTTACTTACATTTTAAGCCTTAGTAAAACTATTTGCAACATGCATGCACTGCATGTTTATATTATCTGTCTCCTGGACAACGGGACATCTAGGCTGTAATTTCACACAGATCCATAGAGTTCAGTAAGTGTCGTGGGAATGGGGCAGTGAGAATGAGTCAGAGAGGGGATATGAAGGTCCTGTGTGATGAAAGTGTTTTTTACATCAATCTAACTCAATCTGATGGGGAGAACTGGCTGGCACCTGCTATTTTACTGGCATGAATAGTGATCTGGCTGGACTGCAGCATAGCAGGGGCCAGTCCTTTAAACGCAAAAATCTGTCACTTAGTAAGTAAGTGACTGATGAAGTTTCTCCATTAGACGTTGCTGTTTCAAAACTGGAATGAGTGCGACAGTGTTTCTGCTGTGGTGATACCCAATCAATCATCTGCATGACCCCAAATATAAATTGTGGATTTGTGTGTCTATTTCTGCATGTCATTCCCCCTCTCTCCCCCCTTTCACATCTTCAGCTGTCCTATAAAAATAAAGGCCTAAAATGCCAAAAAAAAAAAAAAATGTTTATTGCTATAATGGATATTTATTCACTTTTTTGTATTCTTTCATCAGGGTATTCGGGGTCCTGTTGGATTGCCTGGTCCACCGGGCTTGAAGGGAGAGCAGGTACACAAAATTAGGATCATAATTTATCTTGTGTTCCCTCTTTTTTTTGAAGTTTTTTATTATGTCCAACTTTGACAATTGTGTGTTCCCCTCTTTCTCTCCTCTCTCTCTGTGTTTTAGGGCAATATCGGTCTACCAGGACCGAGGGGTGCACCAGGGATGCCAGGGCTGCCTGTAAGTTTCATGTCAGGATTCAACATCGCATTTTAAATCTTTTAATTCACTTTGCAAAATGCATTCTCACAAACGTCCACATTACAGATGATATATGTTTTATGCACTGTGTTTTTTGTTGTTGCTGGCTGTTATATCGTTATAACTAGTATTTGGTTTTTCAGTTTGGCTTGTATGCTGTTTATGTTGTTGCTTTCTTTTGTGGAAAGATCTTTGCAACTGTATTTAAAATTTGATACCCAAAGTTTATTCAGGCTATGCATTTTTACTTTTTTTGTCTTAGACATTTCATAATTTTGAATTCAAGCAAGAGTCAAGATTGTGTCTGAGTACAGAAGTGGAGCATGTGATGGAAATGGGATTGTTTTATAAGAACTGGTGCAGATTGTTATCTGTCAGCCAACTAATCATTTCTTCAGCTGCACAGTTCAGCAGCACACTCTGATTGTGTTCAGCCCTCTGTGTCTTAGGGGCAAACAAATCTATGGACTTCGGAAGCCGTAGCTGATAGGTTCTCTATACATTAGATAAAGGCACTCGTGAGCTCTTTCTCCATAACTGCACTTCACAGTGGAAAAATTATTCTGATGCCATTTTCTTCTTCTCCTCTGTTGCAGGGTTTGTTTGGATTAAAGGTATGATATCATCATCACGTGCACTCTTGTCCTGTCAGATCAAAGTCCCTGCAGATCTTACTCAGCGTTGATGTGCAGCGCTGACTGCCCTGGAGGATTGTTAACGCTAGTTTTGCTGTGGTTTACGTTGATGGCACATATAATCATAAAGCTGTCACACTTAGGAGTTGCCGTTTGAATGTAATGAGATTTTGCAGCAGTCTTGATTTCCATATTAATGTGTTTCATAGTTAACGGTGTGGTATTGTCGTACCGAATAGGGCAGAATCGCATTTTGTGCTGATTACATTTTATTTTCCCCACAGGGTTTGAAAGGCTACCAAGGTTTCCCTGGTCTGCCTGGCAGGAGGGGGCTCCCAGTAAGTTTACCATAGAAGGGGCGACCTCTAGCTCACCCAGTAAGAGCGTGCGCCCCATGTAGTCGGAGGCCTTGCAGCGGCCTGGGTTTGAATCCGACCTGCGGCCCTTTACTGCGTGTCATCCCCTATCTCTCTCCCACCTTTCCTGTCTATTCACTGTCACTATCAAATAAAGGGAAAAAACAGCCCCGAAAATAATCTTTAAAAAAAGTTTACCACAAAGGATCAAAAACACTGAGTTCAAGTTTGAATTGAAAAAAACATTTGCTTATCATATTAATATGAAGCTCTTTCAAAAGTCACAATCAAAGTGTGTACATTACAAACATGTTTACATTACATTGACAATGCTTAAAAATCAGTTTATTTAGATATGAGATGGTGCAAACTTCTTACTTCTCTAACAGTTTGCTTAGTTGATAACTTGCCTGGGTTTTAGCTAATGTTAGCGTAACGTTCAGGTGACATGGGCCGTCGGCTAAAGTAGGGACACTCATCATTTTAAAGGATCTTAGGATGTGCAACAGGTTTTTATTTCATTTGCTCATCACTCAGTTCCATGAATCTAAGGTTTTTTAATTGACAGTGTATACCAAACATTTATTTTAATAGCATTGTCATGAGACATTTCTTTATAATAGATTTCTATCTCTTTTGGATAACAAAAGGTTTTCATATCTGTATTCTTATGTTAATATTTTTGTAGTGTTGATCATAATACCCAATGTATGCATTTTCCTTGTGTTTTAGGGTCCACCTGGGCTTCCTGGACCCCCAGGACAGTCACTAAACATGACATTGAGCCAACTCAAGGCAAGTGATTCATGTCTTCATGGTTCAATTAAATTATTTTGAGCAAGGGGTTCAAAATGCAAAAGTCTTTATCATTGAACATTTGAAACATGTCTTGACTACAGTGCAATAGACCATCTGTGCGTATGTTTTCATTTTTATATTCTCTCTGCATGTCTAGGACCTGATATATTTGTCCGATAAGCCCAACTACCATGTGGTCCAGACTGTGCTAGATTCTCTGCAGCAGGAGCTTCAGCTGCTGCTGGATCCTCCTGATGGCAGCAAGGAGCACCCTGCCACCACCTGCCTGGAGCTCTGGCTCTGTCACCCCGAATACAGCAGCGGTCAGTTCCCCAAACAGTCAAATAGCACCAGTAAATCCACACAGAATTCTTTCAGAATGGTCGAGCTGTCTCCAGTTCTGGACACTGTCCTTTTTCCTACATGTGCACATTAGTCTCCACGTGAGCTTTTCTAAAATCCAACAAAACAAATTGATCCGGTAACATTTATAATTCTAGCTGTCAAATACTAAATCACTCAGTTTGAGAATTTTTTGGGATTGGAGAGAAAATATATTTAGTATTTATAAGTATTTAAAAAATGTACATAAATAACTTGAAAGGTACGCATGTCTATAAATTATGAATATAAACATTAAACAGAAAATGTGCATAATCACACTTCAGAGGTATCACTGAAGTGCGATCATGCACATTTTCTGTGTGTGTGTGTGTGTGTGTGTGTGTGTTATAGTACAGTACCTCAAAATGTCCTCCCAGCTTAGTGTTGATGTGTTTCAACACAGTTCAGAGTTGATTTGAAAACAACATTTAGCATTGTGTTACTGGCCACTGGAAGAAAATATATGAATGTACATGGGGCAGTTTTTTTCTGGCTGCAGAGAGTTGAGAAATCACTTTTGTTAAAAGATGGAACTGGATTTTTTAAAACAATAAGCACATTTTGAATGCCTTAAGTAAACATTGCCTTTTCTAGTTTAAAGTGAATTTTGTGTGACTACTCAAGAGAAATGTTATTGTTACATCCTTACTGCCACTTTGCAAACAGTACCCAAGAGCTGGTGTCACATCTCTCTGTCCTGAACAGCAGCCACTAACACAAGATGCTTTTTTATTCTCGGCAGCATCTTTAATCATATGGATGAATGAAAATATCAATATTTTGTTGTATTTTTGTCTACTTGTTAGTTATAAAAGTAAAAAAATGTAAATGGTAATACTTTTGTGACATCAGACACATACAACACATTTTGATAGAATTCCTATCTATTTTTCATGAATCATTATTGATTTGTTTATTTATCACATGTGGGAGAAAATAATGATCAAAGACAGAGAAAGGAAAAAGTAATTGTAAAAAACCAAACATATTAGGCTCCTAATACAGAACAATATTTTTCACAGATTTGTACCTAATGCTTCTGATTCTCAATAAATTTCATAGGTGAAGGATCCAAACTACCTGAGATCATATTTCCGTGTTCCTGTATGTCTTTGGTCCAGTATGTTGAAGGGGTTTTGCTGGGGCTGTCTGTAAGCATGACCCAACAATTCCATCCCTGCAGATGTCATTGAACTCTCACTAACCTTTCTCTGCAGGAATGTATTACATTGACCCCAACCACGGCAGCCCAGCAGACGCTCTGCTGGCCTACTGCAGCTTCTCTTCCACGTCAAAACAGACCTGCCTTCATCCTCGACACTCGCAGGTATGAAGACATCACCCGAGAAGGGCTACAGGAAATTGCATGCACACACACACACACACTAATTCTTCCACCCTACATTTTCAGGACTTTAAGGATTTACCAAAAAAAAGATTTAGTCACCATAATACCATTACCAGAGCATAACTGTACAAACAACCTACATACATAGTATATACAACAAATATATATTTTTTTCTTCTCCCTTTCTATTTCCTATTGTGATTTAGTCTCTTTCATGTTTAAAACAAACCTATTAAATCTAACCATATTGCTCAATTTGATACACCCGGGGGTTTCGCTGCTACAGCCCAATACTCTGGTATGAACGGTAGCTTATGGTGGCTAATGTTAGCAAACCTAAGATACCTGTAGATAGTGCTGTGTAACTCCTATTGCTCAGTCAGGTTACTAACTTTATGACTTTACTGTTTAGGTCTGACTTTAACATAATTGGGCTGTCATATTGGCCAGGACAAGTGGAGTAAATGTAAAATGGTGTGTGTGTGTGTATGTATATATATATATATATATATATATATATATATATACACACATATATCTATCAGTACAAAAGAACAACCACTACAGGTAAAAATGATGACCTTTGCTGTTAACATTAGCCATTTTTAATACATTGAGGTATAGCAGTGCCTAAAGGGAGACAGTATTCAAAAGTGTAACCTCACGGTGGGAATGGGTGGCTAAATGAGACACTACATTCATCCAAAGGACATCAGAGGACATCAGGTTATTATTATTCTCATAACTATTGTCTTTTTCTGTACTGTGGTCGATCTAAAAAGACAAAACACACCACTCTCTCTCTCTACTCTAACACAATGGATACTTCATAAGAAATTGACAGACTCAACCAAAGAATAAAATGAATCTGGTAGCGTAAAGTGAATGCCTCGCACACAGAGGTAGCCGCTTCACCTCTAGATCATACTTGAGCTGCATGCTAATGCAGAGTTCATCAACAGCTGTCTGAACACCATTGATCTCCACAAGTCAATTATATGAAAGCAGGACTTGCACTCAGACTGGCAAATGTGTGCTTTCTTTTGTCTGCCTGCAGTTGCCCATGAAAGCCTGGATGGAAGATTTTTCTGAAGACTGGTCCTTCCAGTGGCTTAGCAAGCTGGAGCAGGGGTTTCAGGTGAGTGAAGGGAACAACCAGAACTAAACATTCACCCTAAATCTCTAATGACAGATTAGTATATTAATCAGAATAGTGGTTATTGGTGTTATTGGACACTTTGGGGCAGTAAAAATTGAAGACCACCGCAGTGTGTGTGAATTCACGCCAAATGTACCGCAAAAAATACAAAACATTGACACCATTCACGTTACACATTACAAACAAAACAACAGGATATACTGTCAAAAATTTTCACAAGAATTTGTCCAGGCATTTGGTCCATTTTTCCCATAGTCTTTGTTTTTACCTTTAATATTGTTGCTGTTGTTTCATATCAGCTGACATTTTTAATGTATGACATTCTTATACCTTCCTCCCCAGTTTCACTATCCAGGTGCTGATGTGGTCCAGATGCGTTTTCTGAGGTTGCACAGTAGCACTGCGGTCCAGAATGTGACCCACTCGTGCCAGCCAGGACACCGACTGGGCCAGGCAGACAGAGAAGTCAAATTTCTCACTGACTCAAAGAAGCAAAGTTACCTCGGAGCACTTAAAGACTGTGTGGTATGTAGGAAGTTTTCTGAATGTCCCTTGTTACGAGGAAGTACAGGTCATGCTGCTTTTTTGCCAGGATTAATCAAGTGTTTGTTGCTGTACCCATACTCATTTCAGCTACATGAGGTGGAAGTGCACCACCACCCCATGTTCTAAATAGGACTAAAAGCATTCATGTTTTAACTTCTCCATACAATCTAAACCCTGTGTCCACCTTCAGTTGCACTGCAAAATCATACTGCACACTATTCTACTTGTACTTGCTTTACATAATTGTACTTTCTATTGCATCCTTATTACCTTAATTTATTTTTCACTTTTCAAATTGATAAATCAGAATTTTTACTTTTTAAAGAAATTAAAACTTAGCTGAACGGAAACATGAATGCTTTTACTTCAATTTAGAACATGGGGGCTGCGGTCAAATTCTCAAATTAGCACAGGAAGGTTCCTAACTGAGTGAAATGATCTGTAAGTAGTTAAGTGGCTGCCATGATAAGAGCCCTTTGAGTTGTCTAAGCGAAAGGTGCTTCAATGTTTCCTTTGTTACCTCCTTTAGCGTAGGCTATACTTTACCAAAGGAAAGGAGATAATGCACATTTCAACACATCTAATAATAATAATAATGTGCTTTACGGCACTGTCTGAAAACAGGTAATATGAGAACTTATTCACCTTTCCGACGTGTAAAATAACAGTGAGCATGTGTTGACAGAACTGTGATGAATGGATCGCTGAATCCAAAGTTACACAGCGCACCGGACAGAGGTTTCTTTATAGCCCAGAGCAGCGTCTAAAACCTGTTTGCCGCCTGGCTAATTTCAATATATGTGTTCTGTTGAAAGTCACTACAGATATGACTACATTATTATGTTAAGGAATGTTATGTGAGAATGCACGGATCGGCTCTGGCAGCATTCAAATCAATTATCTGATATCCCCCTCCCACACCAACCCAAAGAAGTTATTTTCACCCTTTCTACAGTCTCTGTAGGGCAGGCTATTGCTTTTTAAATGAAGCATTCATTGTATGCTTGCATACATGTAGTGACTTATCAGTGTTTTCTTAATGTAATGATGAGAGAATGCTTTCAGTAAAGGCTTCCATACGCGCAGTAATGCTACTGTAGCTTATATCATGTGATATTTAAACATTTAAAACTTTAGTTATTAAATTGACAGAGAAACTATCACAGTACTTTTAGCTTCTGAAATGATCAAAGGAGTGACACTGCTGACGGCTGTTTGCGTGCGTAAATGCACACATTATAGCGGACAGCTCTGCTGTGTTTATGGTAAAGAGAATATTGTCCTTAATAATAAAATAATAATAATAATAATAATAATAATAATAATGTATTTCTTACACCCACCTGCAACCGACTAATCCTTACAACAGAACATGTACAGTAGACTCGTAGGCCTTACACGTTCTGCGTTCCTTGCATACATGTAACAATTATTACCATACAATATTCCTAATTGGGATGCATGTGGATAAAAATGAGTGGGAAGGAGGGTGTGTGTGAGCAAACAGTAATGATAATAAACTTTATTTGCAAAACACCTATACAAAACGCCTTCAGCGCTATAATTACGAAATGACATGCAGTGGCTGAAACGCATGGGGAAAAGTATCCAGATGCCTTTCTGTTGTCCACCACGGAGCAGCGTAGTTTCACCAGCAGACCCTCGACAATAACATCCGCCATTGCTTGATTACGCAGCCCAGTGTAAATTGGATTCTCCTTGCACTGCAGGTGTATTTTCCTTCCCACCTGTCCCATTGAGAAGATGTTTACCATTGGGGTTAAGTAAAAGTAGTTAGGAAATGGCTTAGGAGCTAAAATTTTCTATTTTTCAACCGCAGCTCGGGCGTTGGCTCTTGTGGGCAAAATCCGTGTTCCTTTAACAAACACTAATCACACACAAAATTCACCTTGAAAAGCTTTTTTTTTTACACTTTATTAATATAGTAGTGCTTTCAAATCCAGTCGCAAGTTATGTTTTTCCCCCATGCTATTTCAGTTCCTTTTTACAGTTTTATATTATTTAATAACAAAAAAAGAAAGGAAAATGGCGTGTGTGTGTGTGTGTGTGTGTGTGTGTGTGTGTGTGTGTGTGTGTGTGTGTGTGTGTGTGTGTGTGTGTGTGTGTGTGTGTGTGTGTGTGTGTGTGTGTGTGTGTGTGTGTGTGTGTGTGTGTGTGTGATAGATTATGTGGGAGGTCAAACTAACGTACATCAAGCCATAAAAGTACTATGTGGATAGGATTTATCTTATTCCACTTTTCCAAGCTAATCTTAGTAATGAAAGTGAGCTTCTTCCATTTCTAATACTTCTGTTGTTCTATTGTGTTATACCATAGATGTCTGTCACATACAAGAAAGTGATGAGTCATGGCAATTAAATGTAAAATAAAAAAATATTCTGTTTCCTGTGTGTCAGCCTGGAGAGGAGATGATTTCTGGACCTCGGGAATCTGTGTTTGAGTTTGAGGACCTCCACCTGCTTCCCCTGAGAGACGTAGCACTAATGGGAGGTGGGAACTTCACCCACCAGTTTGGCTTCACCATTGGACCTGTGTGTTTCAGCTAGACGTGCTAGAAACCTGTGCTGTCCCAGAAGACTCACAGGTCCAGGAGACAAACCTCTGGTCATTTCATGGGCCCCTAGAGGACAACTGGAACAGAAGATGTCACTTTCTTTTTCTCTCTCGTTTTCAGGGGATTCAATCTCTCAAGCTGAATGACTCCGTATTCATGAATTTGGGAGGACACAAGCGTACCCAGGCTTTTTTTCACAGAGAAGTCAAATTTGTTTACAGAGACGTTTATCTTGTATTGAATAATTTAAAAATGTATGTTTTTTTTCGTCTTTTTATACACATGTTGTATTTTAGTTATGTATTTTGGGCTTCTGTCATAGCCTGCCCATTGTCTATATAAATGCCAGACTGTCCTAGCTGACCTCTTAACAATGTGTCCTGCATGGGGACACAGCAACTGTGGTTCCATTGGCCGAATGGGACCAGGTCAGTAATCTCTGACTCTCTGTCCACTACCTTAGTACTGTAAGTGACCTCAGATGTGGGTGTCACTTTTCTCATGGTGCCGATTACGTTTTTATATGACAGACCATTTCTTTAATCCTAAAAACAATAGAAGTGGACAGTCACATTGTCTAGGTGCTTTCATGTTATTGTATGGGTTTTATGTCTCAGGTATGATACATTCATGATATACACATGGGCACTGAAGCTGCTGTTGCCAAAGGACAATATGTTGGTCAGTTTTGTAGTTTAGTTCAATGAAACAAGACTTGGGCAATGTTAAAAGATAAATCCATGAGAAGACCAAAATCAACACTGAATCAGTTCAACCAACAAGTATTGTGTGTCTAAAACTATTGTGCTATCTAAAACCTCATATTGTATATCTTTTTCCTCGGTGCCGGAGAGCTCCGTTGTTGTTCCAAAGCTATTAAATCACATGAGTGAGGAACTCTGTTGCACTGAGTGACCTGTTCCTTCATTACCATATACACAGACACTGTAGAATACCACACACACACTTTCCCGCTTCCAGAAATACTCACTAGAGCACCCAATGTGCAACAAGCCGCTGCTGAAAATAGTCCCCTACAAGTGCACAGTTTACTCCTGTTGGTCCTGAATAATGTTGGCTAAAACCACAGTGCCCGGGTAATTCAGTGATTCAGTCAGAGTAGCAAAATCTTTGTTGGTTTTGCTTTTTTCATGAGATTTGTTGACAACACAAGCAAAACCTTAATAAATGTTGAACTCTTTTCACATTTTTCCAAAAATAGTACAGTCGTAGGCTTTAAATGATAATATTACACATACGCCTGTTTACTAAGCAACCACAGGCTGCATCAACCCATCACAAAGATTGGAGATTAGGAAAAAATGGGGGGTAAATATTGTCTAACAAAAATCACCTAACAAACACAATGTAAGAAAAAAAAATTAAGTGACACAAAATGTTAGTCCAGTGTGATTATCAGGCTTCCGTTTCCCCCAATTTCCCTGAAGGTCTGTGATAGAAACAATACATTTTGTGATGACTGAGTACAAGACTTCACTACATTTTCATTAGATCTCATTCTGCCACGCACCTCTCCAAAGGTTTACATTGGACTATTTACTGTTTCAACTGTAGAAATGGTAAATTCAAGTGTGTTTAAGGAGATTCTCTCTTGTTCGGTTATTCTCATGCAAACCAAAGACTGAAGCCAAGCAGCCAGAGTCTACAGATCCATCGATTTCCTCCCAGAACAATACTGTAACTTCTTTTACTGTAAAGATCATGCATAGGTTTGGCTGTAGAGCAAGTGCAAGAGTAGTGCCCCTGCCCAGCAGAGCTTCTTTGGCCCCCTGGTGAAAAATAAAGTGCCTGTTACCACCCACTTAGCAGTGAGTAATTGCTGTCAACCCTAATTTCTGCTTCATTTAATCTGAGAAGTGCTTGGGTCCAGAGAAAAGAAGCAAGCCCTGTAGCTTCTCAGCAGAATGAGGATTTGGTGTTTGCGTCTCAGTGTCGGTCAGCAGTGAGTGATGAGTGGTGCGCAGTGTGCACTGTCTGCAGGGAGTAGAGGATTCATTTGAGTGAGCTCTCAGGGAGTTGTATCGGCTGAGCCAAAATGGCAGCTCTGCAGCTGGAAAACCAAAACTCATTTTCTTTCTTAAACAATAATCTCAGCGCTAGAGATGAGGCGCGCCACTGATGTATAACAGGAGAGAAATTTTTAAGCATTAATGTTTAAGCATTTTTGCCATGGGTTGGCAATTCTATCCTGGTATTCAATGTTTTCTTTTTATATTTAGATTTGTCATATCATTCCATATGATTGCCTTAGCTGGCTGAGACTGATCATTGTTACTTTACTTGTTTAGTACAAATTATCATTTTAAATATCTGAAATGACATGCGGGACATCTTTGTCGTGTGATCCCGTCATTAGCGCATTCAAAGGATGTTGTCAGCTGAATTAAAAAAAATACTTATAACCAAATGTTGTCTTTGTATTTTATCATCAATACTTTTGTAATTATTTGGTCATGAATAAAAGAACATGCAACAGCGGTTTTATCACTTTCAATTACTGTAAATATTGGTCAGCTAAACATGAAAAAATGAAAAAATAAATAAATAAATGTATCTTTCATGAAGCATTCATACACCTCAGCTAGAGAATAGTTTGAAATGTAATTAAGTTTACATGTGCTTAAACTTTGAAAAAGTTTAAGACCGCTGGAATCAAATCAAATGACCTGCAGTACTAAACCAAAGCCAAGGTTGTGTTATTACATCTGATCTGTGAACAGTGTTGAACATAGACACAATAAAGAGAATCTATTCTTTTCATTATGTCTGTCTATCCTCTTTATTATGTCTATGTCTTTCCTATTTTTTTTTCTATGGTGTTGAAGGCTTGACAAGGGTTAACGCCCATACCGTCACAACACGTGCACATGTCACATGACTCGTCAGCTCTTGCTTTTCCGCATCTGTCTCTGTTTGCTAGTTCGCTAACGTTAACTTTAGCCATGTTTTCCGGAGTTTTATTTACTTAACATTTCATGTAGCAGCCGGTGGTCTTGTGTGACCGTCGGACGGACTTACATGTTGGGTCCTTTGACTGCCGAGCAGTGGCACTTTCCAGTCAGTAACAAGCCAAAGAAGCAAGCTAGCCTCTCATAGCTAGCTAGCAGCTGCTTAGCTTTCAGGAGAATAACGACGCTGTAAGGCAACCAACCAGGCACAAAGGTGAGGGGGAGGCAGCTTAAAGTTTGACTATTTGTTAGTGATTTTGTCCGTGTGTTCAGACAACAGGTCCGTGATGTGAGCAGGGGTGTTACTAGCTAACAAGCTAGGTAACTAAATAAGGTAACAATTAGCCTACCTTGCTGGAAAAGCTTGTGACTCTAATGTACTAATAACGATATCGTTAGTTATTTTATAAGACTTACATGCAATCAGTTTCTCTTTAAGTGAATTCCTAAAATCATTAATCTGTAAAGTGTACTTGTTCTTATGATTAAAGTAACTAGCTGTGAATCTAACCTATTAGCTTTGCGTGGAAGCTGTTTTTACTTGTAACGCTCGCTAATCTCTGGTCAAGCTTTCTGTCAAAGACTGTTATCACTGCAAGGAGCGTCACTGTTATGTCCAGTTCTTATTCACGGTAACCATCGATATTAGATGTTATAAGAGCGTTTTCTAAGGGCTCTTTACACTCCTTTCCTAAAACATCATGAAGAGAAAGCTCACGTCCATTTGCACGTCAGCTGTCCATGGTGCTGAAGGAGTTGAGGAATGCATCTAAGTTTGTATCTCAACAGTGATGTAAGCTATACAAACATACAGTACAGGCCAAAGGTTTGGACACACCTTCTCATTCAATGCGTTTCCTTTATTTTCATGGCTATTTACATTGTATATTTTCACTGAAGGCATCAAAACTATGAATGAACACATGTGGAATGATGTACTGAAAACATGTCTTATATTCTTGTTTTATTCAAAGTAGCCCCCCTTTGCTCTGTTGGTAGTGGCGCAAGCCCTCGGTGTTCTCAACGTGAGTCACCTGAAATGGTTTGCACTTCACAGGTGGGCCTTGTCTGGGTTAATTAGTGGAATTTCTTGCCTTATTAATGGAGTTGGGACCATCAGTTGCGTTGTGCAGAAGTCAGGTTGATACACAGCCGACAGCCCTATTGGACAACTGTTAGAATTCATATTATGGGAAGAACCAATCTAAGTGAAGAGAAACGAGTGGCCGTCATTACTTTAAGAAATGACGGTCAGCCAGTCCGGAAAATTGCGAAAACTTTGAATCTGTCCCCAAGTGCAGTCGCAGAAACCTTTAAGCACTACAATGAAACTGGCTCACATGAGGAAGGAAGACCAAGAGTCACCTCTGCTGCTGAGGATAAATTCATCTGAGTCACCAGCCTCAGAAATCACAAGTTAACGGCAGCTCAGATTAGAGACCAGATGAATACCATACAGAGTTCTAGCAGCATGCACATCTCCAGAACAACTGTTAAGAGGAGACTGCTCAAATCAGACCTTCATGGTCAAATAGCAGCTAGGAAACCACTGCTAAAGAGAGGCAACAAGCAGAAGAGATTTGTTAGGGCCAAGAAACACAAGGAATAGACATTAGACCAGTGGAAATCTATGCTTTGTTCTGATGAATCTTAATTTGAGATCTTTGGTTCCAACCACCGTGTCTTCGCGAGGCGGAGAAACGGTGACCGGATGGATTCTACATGCCTGGTTCCCACTGTGAAGCATAGAGGAGGAGGTGTGATGGTGGGGGGGTGCTTTGCTGGTGACACTGTTGGGGATTTATTCCAAATTGAAGGCATACTGAACCAGCATGGCTAACACAGCATCCTGCAGCAACATGCCACCCCATCCGGGTTGCATTTAGTTGGATGATCATTTATTTTTTAACAGGACAATGAACCCAAAACCACCTCCAGGCTGTTTAAGGGCTATTTGACCAAGAAGGAGAGTGATGGAGTGCTGCGCCTCCACAGTCACCGGACCTGAACCCAGTCGAGATGGTTTGGGGAGAGCTGGACCGCAGAGTGAAGGCAAAAGGGCCAACAAGTACTGAGCATTCTGGGAACTCCTTCAAGACTGTTGGGAAACTATTTCAGGTGACTACCTCTTGAAGCTCATCAGAAGAATGCCAAGAGTGTGCAAAGCATTAATCAGAGCAAAGGGTGGCTACTTTGAAGAAACTAGAATAAAAGACATGTTTTCAGTTCTTTTACACTTTTTTGTCAAGTACATCATTCCACATGTGTTCATTCATAGTTTTGATGCCTCAGTGGGAATCTACAATGTGAATAGTCATGAAAATAAAGGAAACTCATTGAATAAGGTGTGTCCAAACTTGTGTGCGTGTGTGCGTGTGCGTGTGCGTGTGTGTGTGTGTGTGTGTGTGTGTGTGTGTGTGTGTGTGTGCGCACACGCATAGTGTATACATGTGCAGGTTGCATTACAAAATGCACATTGTTGTACATTGATCAGTGCAGCTGCTGTGAGTGGAAAATGATACTCGAAGTTCAGATAAAAACTCAAATCAGGCAGTGACAATTCTTAGCTCCTTATATGGATTCTGGAAACAATTCATGGACAAAAGAACATGGCAGCAGCTGGAACTTGTCTATCACAGAATAAACTAGCATAGAATGAAAAATCATCAGGAAAACCGGCATTTCAACCAGATGAAATGAAGATAGTATTGGAGGTACAGGCAATAACTGTTGTATCTGGAATAGCTGTGCTGTGCATAGTGTCAAATGCAAAAGGACACATGGCCCAAAATACCCATGGTAGGTATGTTGCAGATCAACAATTTTATCCCTCACGGTTTACTCCTTCTGGTTGTGTTACTAAAATTGGATAGATACTTTATGGTCACTCTGTGTTAAACACAACAGCATTTGTTTTGGTAGCAATTACTTTACTTAGCAGCATATATAAAGAAAAAAAGAAATCTCTTTCATGATGTTTGATGCTCTTTCTAGAGCTCTCAGGTTTGGGAGTGGGGAGTGGAGGATCCACTGTGCTGTTTTAATTATCCTAATAACGTATTTGTATGCTCCTCTTTTATAAAAAAAAAAAAAAAAAACTTACACAAATAAGTCATTCACATGCTGATGAAATAACCATAATCTGATTTTGTGTCCTGGTTTTTGTCTAACTACCTCGATATCTTTTTACCCGTTAGTTAGAAAATCAAACGATAACTACACCTTACCATGATGCATCTCCAAACCTACAAGACATTCAAAACCACCATAGTCCAAAACCTCAAATGTATTACATTGACAGTGTTATGAAAGCACACAAAAGTAGCAAATTTAAGAAATACAATGTGTGGTATTTTTACCATATGAATATAGTATATAAGGAGATAGTCATGGCCAGGGTAACTGTGTGTTTTACTTGTCTGACTGCAGCTTCTATGAGCTGCGACTGGCTCCGATCAGAGGATGTATCCGCCTTCCAGAAAGGACTTCATCTCTCTGACACTTAATGATCCGCACAGTCACACTTACAACAACGGGAAGCACCGGAGACAGTCCTGCTGGAGGGTGAGTGGTCCTGAAGGCCAGTGTGCAGATCATGGCTCTTTACCACGTTGACACTGAAACCCTGTGTTGGATGCAAGATAATGAGCTTGTGCTCAACTCGTTTTCCCACCTGTAGGTCCACACGTATCGCTGCCATGGTTATGGTTAGTGGCAGAGGTGGTAGATATGGAGAATATCTTCTATCACAGTACATGTCATAACCTGGTACTATATGCAGTAAATCTTCACTGAATGGTTTGATGAGAATGAAAATGACGTGACTTGCATGCTATGGCATTCACAGTCACCATTTCTCAACCAAACTGAGCACCTATGGGATCCTCATGTTAAGTAACACTCGCCACAGAGAGAAAATGCAGGACAGGATGCCTGGGATTCAGGCAGAAGATGAAAGGACTGAGACATGTCTTGGAGGGTGATAGGAAAGATGCAACTATTTTTTTTTGGTATTTATGCCTGACTTTGCTAGTGTATATCCTCTCATTTCTTTTTGTTTGTTTTTCTGTGTTTTTTGGCTCTTTAGTACAACAAAAGTTAGGAGAGAAACTTTGCTATGGGTTGGGTCATTTTTTTTTATTATTGTACTTAAACAAAATGCAATTTATAATGCATGAGTGAATTTATTTTAAATTAATGTAGGGTTGCCACTAACGATTATTTTCATAATCGATTCATTTGGCAATTTTATTTTTTGTTGTTTGGTCTATAAAATGTCAGAAAATTGTGAAAAAGTCAGTTATTGTCCTTGGATATCTTTTGAAAGGAATCTTATTGAAATATTCACGTTTTAAGAAGCTGGATTTAGAAAGTTTTTTTCGAAAACATCTACAAAATGACTCAAAACCGATGAATTGATTGTCAAAATAGTTAGTGATTAATAGTTGACAACTCATCGATATGAATGATGCTCATCCCTTTGGTAAAGTTAGGAGACTTGCAGAATGCTTGAATTAATAATTAATGAATAGAAAAGGAGCTCTAAAGCTGGAGACTCCGGGTGGAAACACCTTACTAGGTCTTTAGGACTTCATTTTATTTGACAACTTGTGTTGCAGTACATTTTCTGAAAAGTAGTTGTAGAAAGTATTAATTGATCAAAAATCCAGATGGAAATGTCTGCAAAAGGCTTCAGCTGTAAGCCTCCAGCTGCTTGGTTATGCTTCCGACCACCTCACTGAGATAAATCAACTCTGTCTTTATGAAATGCATAACGTTTTCAGACCAATCGATTCCTAGGTTCCAGTCTTCTTTTCTTCTGCCTCCTTTGTTGTGGAGCAGCCTGAACTTTCAAACTCATCAGATAAAAACTGATCACTACAGTGAGATAAACCAATTCTCCTCACCGTCTCTCACTCGTCTGCCTATTTTCTTTTATCTTGTCTTATGTACTCTGAAATTTCATACACCTTTCACTCCTTTCTTTTGTCCTATCAGTATCCTTATCTCCTGTTGGTTTTGGTACTCATGGTTTGTCAGGCATATTGTGTTGAACTTCTCATTTCACGTCTGGTAATGTTGTGTGCTTTTCCATCCTTGGGGGGTTTCCTGCTTTGTTCACCGGTTTCCTCTTTCCTTCTTGTTTAACTGGTCTAACATCCTTGCTCATAATGGGGCTCGTGCATGAATGTTTTCTTTTTTTCCTCTTATATTTGTTTTTGCAGACAGCATTTAAAGGAAAATAAGACAATTCTACGTGGCGTTGATGAAACACGCGCTGAAAGCCAAGTCTGTTATATCCACCCGAGTATGTTAATGAACTGCATTCGATCTTAAATCGGAAAGCACAGTTTTTGTCTGCCTTGAGTTTAGGCCTTGGTCATTTCACAAAAAAAGGGATCTGCTTACATGTTAACAATGGGGCTTTGCAATATTTTGCAGAACACATCAGGCCATTGTTATTATGCACACTTTGTCAGGTGTGTATACACGCTTGCCATCGGCCTGTCAGCAGGCTGTTTCTGGCAGGGAACAGTAGCCAGGACGTGCTGTTCTCGGGAGCACATGGGATCAAATTGGTGCTTTTCCGTAGAGTTGAAATGTGTTGACTCTGAGATATAAGACTATGTTGTATCCTGATGCACAGCAATCTGCGAAGGATGCACCTCAAGACACCGCAAGTATGAGGGTTTGCACAGAAAACAATGGGTGCTGGTGTTATACGCTGCTGGTGTGTGTTCCCCTTTACTTTCATCATATGTGGTCCAACACATCTGTTTTTCCCAACAAGTCTGCTTTATGTGTTATGCCATCCCTCAATGCTTAATTGTCAAATTAGTGTCCACTTTTCATTTTTTCCACACTCAGTAGTATTTAAAAGATTATTCTAATTTGGCATTCAAAAAATCTGCAGATACCCTGATCTTTAGCAAAAACACTTCTTTAATCTTCATTGCAACACAGTTACTTCTGTCACTTCTTTAATAGAAAAAAGAAATAAAAGGGAAAACGGCACGATCAGATTTCATGAAAGGATTTCATTTAGTTCTCTGAATTGAAAAGGCAAACCGGGACTCTCATCGACTGATCTGTAACATTGTTATTTCTGCAGTATATCAACAGACCTTTTCTCCATAAAGCCAGCTTAATAGCCTCATAGATGTCAATCAGGCCCAGCACCCCCCTGCACCTGTGCAAATCATGTTCTTGAGTGGCTTGTTTGCTCAGTGTGTGTCCTCAGGACTTCTTCACATTGGTTTTCTTTAATATTCCCAAAGACGTGCAAGTCAGGTAGAAGCTCTCGATCTCTCCTTGTTATGGGTTGGTCTGCCGAGTGAGTTTCCCTTTCTTCAGCTAAGTGCAGATAGAGAAATTAATAACTATCTTCTTCATTGTGCAATACCACAAGTGTTACAAATGTTTCCTGAAGATTTGTGTAAAAATGCACCATACGAGTGCACATAATATGCTGGGATGGTAAATAAGCTATAGCAAAAGAAAACGTCCCCTGAGATAAAGTCTGTTGTGTGTTCTTTCACAGCTCACAGACGATGGCTCAATAGTTTCAAGGTATTGCACATGTGTTAATTAGAGCAGGCAACAGAGTGGTACCACTCTGCCTGTTAGCCTTCTCTCCTGAGAGCCTCTGTCCCTCCCTCTGCACTGCTGGGCTGGATTGTTTGTTTGTGAGCTGTCACTTTGCTTAATGCATCAGGTGGAGAGAGATGTTGAGGTTATACAGGGTAAGCCAGACCAGAAAGGCCATCACTTTTTCTTTTCCTTAGCTACTCTACTTTCAAAAGCACTAACAGATTTGTAAGATATTTTGTGAGGGGGAAGGTGTTGGAATCTGCTGACAGACACTTGTGATTTGAATCCAGAGCTGTTGGGCATGTTTCAGTGTAGCTGGCTTTGTTTTATATCCGCCTACAGAAATGGAAGCAGCTGTCTCGGCTCCAGCGAAGCCTCATCCTGTTCCTGCTGGCTCTGCTGCTCATATTTGGACTGCTCTCCTATCCCAGCATGACAGAGCAGTGGAGAGGTAAACAATGCCTGCCCGACACTAAACTCACTGTAATGGTATTGCTGCATGACCGTGAAGCTGATGAGTTGGATGGTCTGTGTGTTGTGTTTGGCAGTGATGAGATATTGCATTAAACTACTAAAATGCCACGTGAGACACTCTGATGGCTTACCTCTTTGTTAAATTAGTTCTTGCGCTCATTTGTGTTTGTGCACACCTGCTTGCTTAATCTCTTGTATATTTCTACATACGTAGAACACTAAGATGGCAAAATGTGCAAATGCTTCTATTTCCTATAGTCATGTCTTCCCGTCCACACTAAGATAAAAAAAAAATCAACGACTGAGCTATCTGAAAATCCCTGTTCAGAGTAGATACATCTGCGTTTTTTTGCACACTGGGAAAACTGAGCTTTTGGAAAAGGATGATATATGAATGACTGCTCAGACTGGGTCTGAGGCTAAGGGATGATATGTATTGGAGCTCAGACTTAGTTGAGGTGGTAGAGTAAGGAAGACAACTTTCTGTAGCTATCTCTGTGAAGAGTCTATTTTTAACTTCATGGTGTTCCTTCTGTGTGTGTAGGGTTGTCTGACAGGGGGGACTGGCTGGAGCTGAATGATAGAGAGGTGAAGGATATTCCTCCCGAGGTGAAGGCTGCATCAGATCAAGCTGAAGCCAAAGCTCCTCCTCCTGTGGCAGGGCCACATATGGGGCCAGCTGTAGATCCAGATGCGGGTGCAGATGCTGTGGTGGGGCCCAGAGCTCCAAATGTCCCCATTTTGGCTAAACCTCGCATTAAGGTTAGAGTTGTGTTTGTATTTATTTATTTTACATCAATCAACATCAATGAAAAAGTAAATGCGCTAGGGTCAGACCAGATTGACATATTTGGAACTGCAAGTTCTAACCAGAATGTTGAACCTGCAAAGATCTGTCATGTTAATTACAGTCCAACACATGCATAACAACAACTAAAGTTTCATAATAAAAATAAAAAAACAGCTAAATACAATCAGCTGTATTTGTTACAATACTTGATGAATTCTCCTAAGTTCAATGCTCCACGTGAATTTTAGTTATTTATTTTTAGACAGACTATAAATTAAAAAACAATTTTAAGGGTGCCCAGATAGTTCAGTTGGTTAAGCGGGCGACCATATATAGAGGGTTACTCCTTGACTCTGACCTGTGGCCCTTTGTTGCTTGTCATTCCCCCCCCCCCCCTCTTCCCTTTTATTTCTTCAGCTGTCCTGTCAATAAAGGCGTAAACATGCCCAAAGAATAATCTTTAAAAAAAGAGCACATTTAAGTGTGAGGTGGGTTCTTCAGTGACATCAGTATTGTTCTTGTGAGTGTATGTGGATAATGTAGTGTAAGGTGTTGAGAAATAACAAATAATTAACAAATAATCTTAACAAAGCGAAAGGGTTGCAGGCACTGGCAGGAAGAGCGAGCGAGAGAGACTGGAATCAGTCATTTTCTTGCCTGTGGAACGCTGGGCCCAGGTGCTCCAAATCTGGCTAAATGACTGCAATCATGCTTCCCAGACTAGCTTTGAGGAACAGCATCCATTACTGGTGCCAAGTCATTGTTGACGGGGTACTCGTTCTTGTGCTTGTGTACTTATTTCTGGTCCATACTGTAGTTATGATTTTGGAACAGTCTTATGTGACAGCTCAAACTGTGGTTGAGTTTGCTAAAATGATAATAAAAAAATCACTAGGTACCAATAATCTATGTAGACTATATATTGAAATACTTAATAGCTTATTTATCCACAGAATAAGACATTCCAAAATAAGAGAGGTCCACCGAGCCTGCAGAAAGATGGAAATATTTCAGACGCAGTCGGTAGGAAAAAGCAAGTGCAAGAAGTGGTTCAAGATGAAGAAGGAGAAGAGGTGGACAAAGAAAAGAAGATTGTCAGGTGAGTTCTTTCTACCCAACTACAGAAGGTTTTGCAACTGTTAAGAAAAGTAGATGACATGTTAACATGACATTATTCAGACTATTAGAATCAAGCTTTTTCTAGCTGCACCCAAGCCCGGTAGCGCTTGTTGCAGAAGACAAGCAGCCATCAATAAATGGTAATATGGGTTTTAACTTTGGTCTCCCAGCTGGAGAGGAGCACTGATCGAAGCTGACCAAGCCACAGAGCCTCCACCCTCGACCAATGAGAAAGAAGCTGCGGCGCCCCCAGCTAACCCAGCTGACCCTGTCCCACCAGAAGGTCAGGCCTGTTTTCAAATTTTTGAAGTTTTTGTGCCGTACCTCAAAGAGACATCAAGTAGGGGCCCCTTACTGCAAATATTGTAAACAACTAAGTGGCATATTAAACTGAACTAAAAAAGGAATATTATTTATACATCATGTTTTAATGTTAAACATACATGTGGAAGACACAGTGAATCTTTAAGCCCAACTGTATGGCTACCTTACCTATAGTGAGCTTATCTGCAATGTGTATTATTTATTTTTTTTCTCACAAATGTGCGTATATTTAATATGTTATATTTGCTATTATGTAATGTGTTAGATTCGTAGTGATGTATATTTTCAGACATATTTCATTTTTGAAAAAAGAGGCAGCCCCCCTGCTGTAACTCTGAGGACTGCCTATGGGTCACAGACACCCTGTTGAACAGCTCTGCTTTATAACCGCAAGTAAACATGGAAACCTAACCCTAACCCTTCAACCAATCATCCATTTATCTCCTGTTTGTGTTTCTAAATAATACACAAATAGGTTAATTGATCAAATGTAAGAAACAAAGTTTTCATCACAGGTACCCAGAGCCCAAAATCACAACTTCACATGTCTTGTTTTGTATGACCTACAGTCCAAAACCCAAAGTTTTCCAATTATTGATGTTAAATGCAGAAACCATAAGATTGTATTACCATTCTTTATAGTTCTCCAGACCTCTATCATTAATATCCTCTTATCTCGTTCTGTTCCTTCTGGTAAAGAGAAAAGCTCTTTGGGTCCACTGAGAAACATGTCCCCTCAAGCAGATTCATAGCATTGTCTAGCTCTACTGGTACAGTGCCTTGCGAAAGTATTCGTCCCCCTTGAACTTTTCAACCTTTTGACACATTTTAGGCTTCAAACATAAAGATATAAAATTTTTATTCTTTGTGAAGAATCATCAACAAGTGGGACACAGTTGTGAAGTGGAACAAAATCTATTGGATATTTTAAACTTTTTTAGCAAATAAAAAACTGAAAAGTGGTGTGTGCAAAATTATTTGGCGCCTTTACTTTCAGTGCAGCAAACTCACTCCAGAAGTTCAGCGAGGACCTCTGAATGATCCAATGTTGTCCTAAATGACTGATGGTGATAAATAGAATCCACCTGTGTGTGTGATCAAGTCTCTGTATAAATGCACCTGCTCTGTGATAGTCTCAGGGTTCTGTTGAAAGCGCGGAGAGCATCATGAAGACCAAGGAACACACCAGGCAGGTCCGTAATAATGTTGTGGAGAAGTTTAAAGCCGGATTTGGATACAAAAAGATTTCCCAAGCTTTAAACATCCCAAGGAGCACTGTGCAAGCAATCATTTTGTAGTATCAGACCACTGCAAATCTACCAAGACCTGGCCATCCCTGTAAACTTTCAGCTCAGACAAGGAGAAGACTGATCAGAGATGCAGCCAAGAGTCCCATGATCACTCTGGATGAACTGCAGAGAACTACACCTGAGGTGGGAGAGTCTGTCCATAGGACAACAATCAGTCGTACACTGCACAAATCTTGCCTTCATGGAAGAGTGGCATGAAGAAAGACTTTTCTCAAAGATATCCATAAAAGGTCTTGTCTAAAGTTTGCCACAAGCCACCTGGGACACACCAAACATGTGGAAGAAGCTGCTCTGGTCAGATGAAACCAAAGTCTAACTTTTTGGCCACAATGCAAAACGATATGTTTGGTGTAAAAGCAACACAGCTCATCACCCTCAACACACCAGCCCCACTGTCAAACATGGTGGTGGCAGCATCATGGTTTGGGCCTGCTTTTCTTCAGCAGGGACAGGGAAGATGGTTGAAATTGAGGGGAAGATGGCTGCAGCCAAATACAGGACCATTCTGGATGAAAACCTGTTGGAGTCTGCAAAAGACCTGAAACTTGGACTGAGATTTATCTTCCAACAAGACAATGATCCCAAACATACAGCAAAATCTACAAAGAAATGGTTCACAAATAAACGTATCCAGGTGTTAGAATGGCCGAGTCAAAGTCCAGACCTGAATCCAATCGAGAATCTGTGGAAAGAACTAAAAAACTGCTGTTCACAAACGCTCTCCATCCAACCTCACTGAGCTCGAGCTGTTTCGCAAGGAAGAATGGGCAAGAATTTCAGTCTCTCGATGTGCAAAACTGATAGAGACATACCCCAAGCGACTTGCAGCTGTAATCGCAGCAAAAGGTGGCTCTACAAAGTATTAACGCAAGGGGGCCCAATAATTTTGCACGCACCACTTTTCAGTTTTTGATTTGGTAAGAAAGTTTAAAATCTCCAATAGATTTCGTTCCACTTCACAATTGTGTCCCACTTGTTGGTGATTCTTCACAAAAAATACATTTTTTATATCTTTATGTTTGAAGCCTGAAATGTGTCAAAAGGTTGAAAAGTTCAAGGGGGCCGAATACTTTCGCAAGGCACTGTATATTCTGTTTAAAGCCCAGCACCTTTTTCAATTGAAAAGTTTGACCTTTTCTAACTCGTAGGATAAAACCCTGCTGTGGTCAAAGCAGCAGTATCAATGCATGGCACAGCATATTCCATCTACTGAAAAATATCTGAAAATGAGACATGTACTGTTGAGAGAGCATCCTAGAGGAAACACAGACTTTTAAAATTACACTTTCATTTCTTATTCATTCCTTTGTGGACCATTTTATTTGTACAGCAGGAGCTGTGGACAGACTGGAGGCAGTGCGTGATGCCTTCAGACACGCGTGGAAAGGCTATAAGGAGTACGCCTGGGGTCACGATGAGCTCAAGCCCATCTCCAGGTCTTTTGGCGAGTGGTTCGGACTGGGTTTGACGCTCATAGATTCTTTGGACACCATGTGGATTCTGGGCCTAAAAGAAGGTATGTCAGTTATTCTCTCTCTCTCTCTGGGGGCTAGGTGTCATTTAAAATGTTTCAATGCAATGCAAAATAGTATACTGTTATACAGATACGATACAGAGTTTTCACATGTGTTTGAATCCATTCTTGTCTCTTGTGTATAAAAGGTAGCTTCGCATTTTGTCTTCACTACATTGATTTTTACACATCAAAGTCTACTTGCAGGTGTTAAGTAGTACTACTATGTGAAACCAGTTGTATAAAACCTTTTGTGGCTCCAGAGGGAGCTGCTACATTAACATTCAAGTTGCATTTTGTTTTTTTTGCGGGTGCCAGGTTTTGACAACAAAGAAGTATGCATTGAAAATAAATGAGTGGTTTTCTGACAAAGCTGTGGTCTGTGGCGGTGTGTGGAGTTTGTTATGAGAGTCTGACTCACTCTGCGCAGAGTTTGCAGAAGCAAAAGACTGGGTAGAGAAAGAGCTCTCCTTTGACAAGAATGTGGACGTGAATCTTTTTGAGACAACTATCCGTATCCTTGGGGGCCTGCTGAGTACCTACCATCTAACAGGAGACCAACTCTTCCTAGAGAAAGCTGTGAGTCAACCCATAACTTGCATTCTTACTCTCCCGTTTTCTAAAGTTCAGTTGTGTTAGAATAACCGTCTAAGAAGGTTCAAACAAACGAGCATGCAACCTACGTAGCATTATCGTTGCGATTGACGAGCCTTACGTTGCCCCACTCAGTCTCACTTTGTCTCACTTCAGTGACTAGTTGAAGTGAAGTTACCAGAGGCCTATACTACGAAGCAAGATTTGGGGTTACCAAGGTAAATTCAGGTTCAACCCAAGGTTTTGTGTATCACAACAGTGGGTCACTTGTTACCAAGTTGCCATGGTAATTTCTGCTGAACACCTCACATAACATTAAATAACACATTATGTTGGAGATTAGAGATCACCCGGTATAAAAGCACCGCCAACCGACCAACACTCGATTGATAGAAGCATCAACGTTCTTACAAGGTCCGGTGGAGCTCGGTGCGCAGAGAGAGAGAGAGGTGCGCTCGGAAAAACCCTTTTACATTCCCTGATGGGTATCTTTATGAAAGATATGGATTTTCAGCTGAGGGAATACATAGCTTTGTCAGCTTCTTGAGCAGAATATGTGGCCAATGCGAAATTGGTTAGAATCATGAGTTTAAAGTTATGTTTTATTTGCTCCCACGACCACTTACCTCTGCCAGGGCTGCAACTGAAAGAATAGGCTACAGCAAGGGTAATTTTGGTCAGATATTTTGCCAGAATGATGGGGTAGTGATAGCCTATTGATAATGCTTTTTAATTTAAGCTTTTACAGGGTTGGAAATTTCTTGTCAGCTTTCTTACCTGTGTTTCCTGTAGCAGCAGTGACTTAATTATGTGTCTGTGTTCCTCATATTTCTGTAGGATTATCGTTTGCTCTTCTTGTGTAAAATATGCAGCTTTGGTAGACTTGTCCATGTTTGCGACTGGTCATATGGTGCAAACACCACCCCTTTTTATGTGAACGCGCTTGGCACTAGACTTGGAAACCCTGGCTTATTCCATTGTGACACACCTTATGTCGGACCGCAAATATTACAGTAGGTTTGGTGACCCCGGGTATGTTGATCTTGCTTCGTAGTACAGGCCACATTTGTTGATGTGGTAATGTTATGTGTGCAGCTGTTTCATTTTCAAAATAAAGTAAATGATGCATAACTCTTACAGGACATAAAAGTCAATTCTGTTTCTTCTCTCCACTTACAGAAAGATCTTGGTTTCAGGTTAATGCCTGCCTTCAAAACTCCCTCAAAGATCCCGTTCTCCGATGTTAACATCGGGAAGGGAATAGCCCACCCCCCCCGATGGACGTCAGACAGCACGCTGGCCGAGGTCACGAGCATTCAGCTGGAATTCAGAGAGCTGAGCCGCCTCACTCAGGACCCCCAGTACCAGGTCGTGTGTGTGTGTGTGTGTGTGTGTGTGTGTGTGTGTGTGTGTGTAATAACTTTGATTTGGCATTACTTCCAGTTCTTTGAGATGGAGTGAAAAAAGATTGGAAGATGCCATTTATAAAGCTATTTGATGGAGGGTTTCATTTCAGTTTAAAACAGACATTTAGTACAGCTTGCAAACACTAGTGTGATTGAAGTGACAAGCATGAGCTAGGATTTGCTTTAAATCCTTCTTGTTTTCAGTTTGAGGGATTCCAGAAACCTGAGCTTGCACCTGAAGATTTGAAGCCCAATCTCACGTTAATTTGAGTAATTTCTGTCATAACCTTCACAAGCTCCGTGACGTAGCTTTTGATGAGCCCACTTTCATCAAAGTGTGAGATTGCTAATACTTTTCAATAGTTCACCAGCAGTAAGTGAAGCAAGGCTGTTGGGCTCATTATCTCATGTCAAGACATTAATGGTATCTGTTCTTTTTTCTGACTTTCCTAGGAGGCTGTGAATGAGGTAATGAGGCTGGTCCACAAGCTGCCAGGCAAACAGGACGGCCTGGTGCCCATGTTCATCAACACCAACAGCGGCCAGTTCACACACAAAGGAGTCTTCACACTTGGTGCCAGGGCGGACAGCTACTATGAATACCTGCTCAAACAGTGGATCCAGGGAGGCAAGACGGAAGACGAGTAATTCCAACTTTACATTTCTGAGTGGATTTTGTGTAATTGTGAGAAAAATCATTGGATTTAAAGATGGAGCAACGGTGCCATAGAAAAGCCAAACTTACTGGATGGTCACAAAACAAGAATCACTTAAGAGACAGAATACAAAACATGCAGAAATGTTGGTAATTCAAAGTTCTTAAGTACCTAGTCACATTATCTGACATAGCATTTAGTGTACATAAAGTAAGTAGGCTGGGCTTACAAGTTGCAGCCTACTTCACGTTGTTTAACACGTGAAAAGTGATTTAATGCATTACATAGTGGAACTTGCTGCATTACACTACTTTGAGTATTTTAAATGAAACGTTTCATGTATTCATGCTAACTTGTGATATCATGTCAAAACCAGAGAAATAGTCTTCTTTTTTATAAATTGTGATACAGACTTGAGTTATATTGCACAGCCCTAAACAAAGTCAAGACAGACTGACTAATATTTATATCTGTCATATTTCCTGTTTTTGTTTTGTCCAGCCTGTTGGAGGACTACCTTCAGGCTGTGGAAGGAGTGAAAAAACACCTTGTGAGACAGACGGGGCCCGGCAGATTGACCTTTGTTGGAGAGTTGTCCCACAGTCGCTTCAACCCTAAAATGGTAGAGATGCTCGCCAAAAGTCAATGTGCAGGGGTTCACAGGCCCATAATGTAACCTAGGACCTGCTGAAAACCTCAATCAAAGTGTGTGTGTGTGTGTGTGTGTGTGTGTGTGTGTGTGTGTGTGTGTGTGTGTGTGTTGTGGCCAACTTAAGGCTCTACAAAGAGCCTACGCAGTAGCCTATGTAAGTGATGGAGAATCAAGTGCTTTGTGACCACAGTCCGTAAGCTGTAGCAAGGAAAGTTAACCCTTTCCTCTGTTCTACATGTTGGCACCCAGAAATGAGTAGGAGGAAGTGTTATTGCTGCCATCAGACCAATCAGTTGTTGCCGTCTGCATTGCTGAGACGAGTAGTTACGTTTCTGGGCAGGTGCACATTGAGCTATAGCAGAGGGTCCGTATCTATGTGTACGTACGTACCTATGACGTAGATTCAAACCTGAACCATTAGTGAGGCTTTTGACCTTCGGTTTTCAGTACAGCCCAAGGACCCCTGATTGGCAAAGAGTATTTCGCCCACTGCCAAAACTCAATGAAATCCCATCCCTGACTGTATCTGCTTTGTTCAATCAATGGGCCTTGGTGCTTTTGTTGAGTCAGTAGCTGTACAAACCTATGTGCATGGAGTCCTTCTCTCCATCAGCCAGTCTAAATCAATTCCACCCCTCATTATTATCTTTCCTCGTCTCTCCTGATTGTTCTTCTCTCTGTCTTTTCACTCTACAGGACCACCTTGTGTGCTTCCTGCCAGGAACCTTGGCGCTGGGGGCCCACAACGGCCTCCCAGGGGACCACATGGATCTGGCTGTGCAGCTGATGGAGACCTGTCACCAAATGTACCAACAGATGGAGACTGGGCTGAGCCCAGAGATCGTCCACTTCAGCATGCAGGCTAGCGATGGGAACAACCTTATTGTCAAGGTGTGGCTAATGGCAGACAGGAGGCATTTGTTCATCTTCTTTCCAACATTATTTTATAATTTAGACTTTCACTATAATAGTATATAAGTGTGTGTGTGTGTGTGTGTATGTGTATATAAGATACATACATACATACATACATACATACATACATAAAGTATAAAAAAATATAATATATAAATAAAACTGAATGTAATATGATGAGCCTGCTGAATACCATCAGCTAGTCTAATTTTGTCATGAGAGTTGTGACAGTTACCTTCCTAACCCTTCTCAGTGCTCATTTCTTTTTCATTAACTGCTCTAGGTTTATCAAAGCATCCAATAATATTGTATGTGTCTCTGCTGCTACCTTCATTAACCCTAAGTATGAAACATTTTCAACAGTTCATGAGCTCATTCTAGTTTTAAAACAAATGAAATTAGTCAGATTTCACAGATTGTATTACTTATGAGTATATTCGAGTGCCCACAGCTAATCATGCATATTACTGGCTCTTTCAGACTAAATTTTGTGCACATTTATGACTGTATGTGACAGCTCAAGGACTTCTCTTGGTTGCAGTGATTCACCGCAACCACGATTTTAAAAAGCACTTTTATGGACTGCTCTGTTTTATACAGTCATTGACTGCTGACTCCTCACTCCTTTTAACTGGCCCGTCGGGCTGCAATTGATGGACAACTGCTTCTGTAGCAAAAGGCATTTGGGGTAATCTAGGGTGACCAAACGTCCTCTTTTGCCTGGACATGTCCATTTTTTAAGTACTGTCTGGGGGGGTTTATAAATTCATGAAAATGTCCGGATTTGACTCTTTGTCATGGGACTGTTAGCATTAAGCGTCTACTTAAATTGACTGGCGCTTTGCACACAATACTACGGTTCTTTGTTGCGTGACGTAATTCCCCAGAGACTGCCTTATATAGATTATAATTTATTATATATTATGCTAGCATATTTGTTTCAGTGTCTAATAAAGGTGCTATAGATCTCAAAGCTCACAGAATAGCTGACACCGAATAGGAGGTAATTCTTTTGTAAGATTATGGTGAATTAGTGTGTTGTAGCAGTTAAGAACGAGCTAGCATGCTAGCGCTAGCATGCTACACTTAGCCTTGAATCTATAGCGCTTTAATAAGATGAATTCTAGGATAAGGAACTTTTTATAGTTTGGGTTTTGAAGTTAGCAAAGTCACATTTAGCCCTTAGTATTTGGAACCATATCTAATCTCACCAAAATGCTCTTAACTTTACATTTATTATTGTACTTTTTTCACTTTTCCCTCCAAATGTGTTGAAAAATGCATAGAAATATGTTCGGCTGCTGCCCTAATCTCTGTTATGCAGTTCTTTGAAATTTGATTCTGTCTGCTCTTATTTTGTATCCTAATATTAAATGTAGCCTTGCTCACTGATATGTATAGCTTCTGTTGAACTGCCTGGTTGACAAATGGTCAAATGAAAAAATCTTTATCTGATCCATTTTTTAAACTAATTTTGATATGTATTGACACCATTTTATTCTCCAGCCTGCAGACAGACACAACCTGCTGAGACCAGAAACGGTAGAAAGTCTGTTCTACCTGTACAGATTCACCAAGGACCCCAAGTACAGAGACTGGGGATGGGACATACTGCTTAGCTTCAATAACTACACTAAGGTACTTGTAACAGGCTTATTGGTAGGGCTGGGTATTGTTTTTAATATAATTTGACACCGGTTCCTAAACAATACTTTTTCCCTTACCAATTTTAGATCTTTGTAGAAGCATGCTGCATGCTCATTGGCCCACTGACACTGATAGGTAAAGGTACTGACTCCTTAGGTATTTACATTGGGTATTGAATGACAAGACATTTTTCGATTTGGTCAGTGCCTAAAAAGTATTCTGTACCCAGCCCTACTTATTAATGTAACCTAAATGACCAAAAAAGAGGTTTAGAGGTTTGTAAACTGACCAAACGCCTCCACGTCTGCAGGTCCTTGGTGGTGGCTACACTTCCATTAACAACGTCCGTGACCCCTTAAACCCCGGGCCCCGGGACAAGATGGAGAGTTTCTTCCTGGGTGAGACGCTGAAGTACTTGTATCTGCTCTTCTCTGACAACACGGAGCAGCTCAGTCTAGACAAGTATGTCTTTAACACAGAGGCCCACGCTCTCCCCATATGGCCCTCCCCACCCAAGTGATGTCACCATAGAGGAGAAGTCTGTAAAAGATCAGGCCCACAGGCTCCTGGATGAGTCTAACACTGTTGTTGCCACTCAATCGGGCAATCCCTTAAGCATCCGTCGAGGCTGGACTGCTGTGTTGAGCAGCAAAGCAGACCTGTGCCGTCCACCTGTACTTTGACACGTTTCCATGTGGAAGGTTATATTTTTCTTTTTGTCTTTTTTTTTTTTATTTTCCTAAGGAAAAGGTTTGTATTAGAGCTGGTCTCTAATGTGAAACACTTTATTAAAATGAGCTCTGACTAACTGGCTCCAACAGGTGACAAGAAGGAAAATGGTGGGAGTACTTTATTACTTTGGCGTTTGGGATAGTTCTTGTATGTATGTAAGTATGTATGATTCACTGCAATCATGTCATGCTTTAGTTTTTTTTCCCTTTGTCAGGTCTAAATCCTCGCTAGTCCCACATATTCATGTGTCATGGCAGTGAAGGTGTCCACAGATGAATAGTGTAAAACAGATTGCTCTAGTGGAGGAGTCACATATCATTTGTTAAAGTCTTTACTCTGGCAGCTCCCAGTGCAAAAATGGCATAAATGGAGTCAAGAGGAGTTGTGCTGCTTTTCTTCCTTTTTTTTTTATAATTCCCTTTTGATATGTCCAACGTGGGCACTAATAAGCAGTGATTCTGCAGATACTGAGAGATAAAATGTTAAATAGGGCAAAGCTTACTGCACAGTAACACTTCTTTGTGTTTTTAAAGGACGTTTGGTTCTTGTGATTACTGATCTTTTCATTTCTGGTGGCAGTGAGAGGGTGGGCACAGCGTTTAGGTCATGTTTCTAGGACCTGACAGTTTGAAAGGGAAAATGTATTGCGGTCTTTTGAAGGAATCGGGGCTGTACACATGACATCTTGCTTTATTAATGAATGTCTACATTTGTTTTGTATTGAGTTTTTTTCCTTTGAGTTTTACATTTGGTCATAGAGGAGCCCTTGTTAGTAAGTGTGTTTGTATGCACTCTACATTCCCAGTGTTCCCAGAGTCTAATCCTGGTTTTGATTGAACATGGGATTGTAGTCACAATTGTTTTTTTATATTATATGAAGGGGAATTAATTAAGGATTTTATGCAGTCTTAAATTTGCAATTGCTGTGAAGTTAAGTGAAAACAACCCTCTCAGTACATTACCGTTTCCTGTGGCATGGGCATTATGCATGCAGCCGTTGATTCATCCTCTTTTCACGGACGACTTGTTGAAGAAATTAAGTTTGTTGACTTGTTTTTTTCATACTTGAAGGAGTTTGATTAGTGCCATGTAGCAATCCCACGGAATTCCTTTCAAATGTGATGCAGAGCAGTGTGGGAGGAGCGCTTGTTTTCTGTACGTTAACTGTGACAAATCCATCTGAAGGACATATCCGCCGTACTGTAGGAGCAGCTTTGAAGATGGCTGAGCCCACACTCTGTTATTTTAGGACTTTCAACTCTTTAGTCCGAAAAGGATAGATGTCTTGGATAATTCTTTTCCGCAGTTTGCAACTGACTGTCATTTTCACACTTTAACTATCTCCTTTTTGTTAACGAACTTCTGTCTAACAGAAAGCCATATACTGACCACTGTCATTGATTGGGCACTACATTTCCCAGTGCTCTGCTGTGCCTACTGAACTGTGTCTTGTGCTACGGTGGTTTGGTTCTGTTTCTTTATTGCTGCTGTATCAGTGGTGTTTATTTGTGAAGTGCTACGAGTGAACGTTTGGTTCATGGCTTGTATTTTTGCTTTGGATGGGTGGCTGAGGAAAACCACATGGGTGTAAATATTCTGTATAAATTGTTTCTTACCTTGTGTAATGAAGTCAACCTGTACGTTGATTATTGAGCCCTTACTGGACTTGGCATTCTGTGTCATGTCAAAAAAAAAAAAATAGTTTTAAGCAGATTTATTTTGTTCCTACTTGAGGCAGTCCATCCAAAAATCATTGACAGTTAAACATTTATGGAGACTAATGTCTAATAATACTTTTCAGAGATTTTTGCTTTCTCTTTGACACGGGGAAATAAAATATCCTTAATATATTAGTAAAACTATATATAGAAAAAAGAGACTTAACCTAATGTGTAAGAACATCTGTACTACAACTTGACATGCATGGTAATGATGGTTAATTAAATCAATTTTTTATTTCCGTTGCATATAAAAAAATTAAATGAGAGACGTATTACTTCTTTTTCTTTTCTATTATCTTTGAGTGTTAATTAGACCACATTCTAACCAGCCTTTAAATGTAAGGGAAAAAAACGGCCATGAGGTCCGGTCATCATCCGATCTGTGCAGATTGTTTTTGGGACTTAACAGAAAAACAACTGCGGATACTTTTCAAATATTATGTTGCCTTGTAAAATTGCCAGGATGTTAACGGAGTGAAGTCCATGTCTGAAAGCGGCTAAAGTTGCTTTGTTGGAAATGCAAAAAGTAAAACTGTCCCATCACTAGGTCCCATGCGTGGGTGAAGAAGCCAAACTGAATCTCTCAGTGGAAATCCACCATACCTCTTAACTAATTTGAGTTTGGGTTGATAAGTGTAATGTTCTCAAAAGAATTATACATACGAACATAACTAAATCTGCCTTCCACACTTTAAAGGTTAGAGCTGGCGTTATTCTAGATGTTCTTATTGTCGACAAAGACTCAATACTTGGACCACCTCAGCCTATTTCAGGCACTCGGCCCCAAGGCCCTTGGCTCTTACTGCAGATGTAAATCTTAAAAACATAAAATAGAAGTTAAGTTCATTTTTAAAACGCTTAGTTATTTCCTAAAACAGCTGGACATTGTTTTTTTTTTAGTCGCTTACACATTTGTTAGAGACTATTTCAGAAGTGTATTAACACAAATGATGTTCTCTAGTTAGTATTTAAGGCGTGTGTGTGAGAAAATAAACTTGTGTGTGTACATGGTAATGAAGAAACATGTCGCCCATTGAAGCAGTGCGCCTCACTGATGTGTTTTTAATAGTTTTTCTATATTTGTATTATGAAAGCATCGGAAACCTGGGAGTTGGGCTACGTTCTGGATCCAGAAGGATCTGTCAAGTCAGAACACGAAAAATCATCAGAAAAAAGACGACTACATTTTAAAATACTGCTATAGACGTGAAAAAAGGCAGGGCAGGGTCTTCACGTTGATAAAACTCAGCTCTCTCTGTGTAATTGCCGCTGTTACCTTTGGCAGAAATCAGCCTTTGTCAGATATTCATGATCACCATTTTGTGTTAAGAGACTGATGGTAACAGAAAAGATAAGAGACCAGAAATTACTCTTTTATCTCCACCGTGAGCTCCTACAGAAGCTATTTGAATTTACTTTGCTTTGTCATTTCACATTCTCATTATTTCCACCACTGATTCCTCCACTTTTGGACAGCCTAGTCTTTTTTTTTAATATATAAAATTGTGAAATTGATTATTGAGGTTGTATTACAATCTTAAAGGTCCCATGGCATGAAAATCTTGCTTTGTAAGGTTTTTTAACATTATTATGAGTTCCCACAGCCTCCCTCAGTGGCTAGAAATGCTGATAGGGGTAAACCGATTTCCCTCCCCCCCCTAAAAAAAGAAGAAAAAAAGTTACAGACTCAGAAATAGCACATACTAAGGAAAGCTCATTGTGGGACTGGCTCTAGTGGCTGTAATTCTGCACCAAGGCTGAATTTTGGGAAAGAGACTTCAGTATTAGGGGACCACTGAGGTCTATATAAAAGAGACTTCAGATATGGTATTTGGGGACGCTAAGGTCTATATAAAGGAGACTTCAGATATGGTATTAGGGGACCACTAAGGTCTATATAAAAGAGACTTCAGATATGGTATTTGGGGACCTCTAAGGTCTATATAAAGGAGACTTCAGATACAGTATTTGTATTTGAGCACCATGTCATGGGACCTTTTTAGGTTTTGTGAAACAAATGAATATATAGGGTTGATGTACAGTATTTGTTTTTGTAAGAAGGATTTTGTCCTATTCAACTCTCTAATATCAGCTGTATGGCTGAATCTTTCACTTGTAATGATGATAATTAATATGAATGTGAATAATATTGAATCCAAGCCATAGCAAAATGACAACACTTCTATTTTAAATGTATATGGGTGACAAAACCTCAGCGTAGTTCATCAGTTTAATGCCTGCAGAGGTTGCTGCTGCAGCGCCTGTGACCCCGTGTCAGGGGCCAAAGACATGGATCAATATGTTTTTTGCTGATTTAAGTGATTAATTGAGCTGTGCTAAGAAGAAACACATCACACACACATGAATCCCTTCTCTCCATGATGACAGAGCCAGTATGTTGGCCTGGAAGTCATTAACTTTCCCGAACACTTTGAAGACATGCAAAATATTTATTTTAATTTTAGCTAATGTTGATGTTCCACTTTTCTATACAAATTTATGAGTATAGTGTTCCGAGCTGACAAAGGTTTGGCAGTTTGAGTATTGTTCACACTTGTGATGCTTTGTTTCCAAAGGTTTGTCTTTATCTGTCAGTTATGAAATCCCCGTTCACTGTACAGAACACTGATTGTTCACCAAATTCAAACTTTTTTTTCAGCAAGCTCAACTTTTGAATAAATCTTTTTTCAATGAAAGTTTCGTACTGTTTATTGATCTGAATTTACTACATATTGTTTAAAAAAAGCCTGAAGAAGATTCAACATTTCAGCATGCTTGAAACAAAGCCACGGCGTCGACTCCCTCCACAAAAACTCATATGTCTCGTACAAATACTGGAAAGTGTGCTTATTTTTCTTTAATTTTTTTTATAAAAACATTATCTCTGTGAAGACATTTATGTTCCAAAGCCGGATATGAGCTGGATCACTGTGTGCCAGGCCTTAGGCAAGGCAAGGCAGCTTTATTTGTATAGCACATTTCAGCAACAGGGTAATTCAAAGTGCTTTACATAAAATCATTTGAACAGATAAAACACAAGTACAAACAGTTAAAAATCATATTGATGTTGGCCTTAGCAGCCAACATCAGTGTTGAACCTCACTAATGTGGCTAAATGGGAACAAATCAATTGAGCTATGTTTTGAAATGTATTCTAGTTGCAGACAGAACATAAGGGTTCATGAAGCTTCATTTGACAATCACTGCTAGATGTTGTCAGTTCCCCAACACCAGGGGGCAGCAGAAGCCATCCATCACTGTCCACACTACAAACCCTTCCTCCTGAAGCCATTGAACACCATGGCGATCTTTTACTCCATGCACAAAACAGTGCTCTACCTTGTCCTTAGAACATCACCCCTGGTTCATAGTGTTCCCCTATTGAGGATTTTCTGTCTGTGTTTTTGGACTATAAGTTTATTTTTTCATCATTACATCTAAAACTCTCTCTACCTCATCATCTCTTCTTCTGAGTTTTGGTCCAAACCTGCACTTCCTTAAACTGTGACAGGCCTTATATTTATCTGAGATATTCCAGAAACCCAATCATAACCAGGATACTCTTGCGCGTGCACTCCGTGATTACGGCCCTTGTGACAATCAGTATGAAATCTAATGTTAGTACTGAAATACATCGGTAGATTTAATGAAATGTTAATGCCAACCACCCAGCAGAAGAACCACACACCCCCACAGTATAATCTTGCATTAATACTATTAGCTTTTAGCTGTACATAGTCTGGGATTTACTGCTACAGAAAGATAGCTTAGACGCTAAATATAATCCAACATTCTTTAAATATTCTGTGCATAATTAGATTGGGGTGTTTGTCAGGTTTACGATGCTGTTGTTAAATTAAGAGATTCTGTGTGAAACTACTGTAGTAGTAGTAGTAGTAGTAGTAGTAGTAGTAATCTGTGGTTTGGCGCTGAGAGTTAGTTTGAAGCTTAAAGCTGCATATCTCTCCCAAAAGAATATGAAGAACATGTTTTTGGCAAGTAATTGTTGCCCAAGGGGGAATTTAGGGTTTTAACAGTCTGTTGGCTTTTTGCTAACAAATTGGGTCAAAATAAATCTCATGAATAGCTTTGTTTTCCTTGCAACTTACTGAAGCGTGGTAAATGTTGCCTTGAACAATTTGGCATGGTGCAGTGTTGTCTACAGTATGTGAATATCTGAGGTTCTGTACAGAGTATTCAATAAAGGTTGACTTTAAAGCTGGGGGTAAAACGGTCATAATTAGGTACATCTTTTTTGTGTTTTTGTGATTTTTACTTACTAAATGTGCAAAACGCTCATTGACTGTCTTATTCAAGGCATTGCCATTCTGTGAGCATTTACATTGATGTGACGTGCACTCAGGGCAATGGTGGACTCAGGGGTTGCCATCATGTTAGAAACAGCACAAAAGTCCCCCCTTGGATGTCTCTAGGGTAGATATAGTCCATGTCTAGGGGAACTCGGGGAGTAACACAAGAAGTTTACCCAACCTTTGGGGTAAAAGAACCGCAGCTTCAACAAACTGACTGCTGAGGGAGACGGTGGTGAACAGTGGTACACCAACTAAAGATGGCTCTCCAAGGGTCTCCAAAAACAAACTAAAAAGACAAAAACCCACTACCTAGAATGAATAAAAAGTGAATTATAGACTCAAACATAACACTAACCTCCCTGGCTGTTCACAAATTAGGAGAAGAGGAGAATAAAATAAATGTGGTGTATCAAAAAGACACCAACACAGAGTAGTTTAATCACAAAGTACTAAGGAAAACGAGCAGGTACAGATGTAGGATATAGGAGCTGATATGCAGCTCCACTGACGATCAGATAAAGTTCAGGCAGACCTGAAACACAGAGAATGTAGCTCTCTTCTAAACAGAATAGATAAAACATGATACATCGCCCTCTAGAGTGTCATTACAGTAGAAAAAGAGAAGACACAGAGCAGTACGGTTTGCCCTACATTCTAAAACACCTTCTGCACGCTTGTACAATAACTTCATATTTAAATGATTAAAATACAGAGACCTACGATGTGTTTAGGTTTGTGTGGTTCCTTTTTTCTGTAAGGTGTCTGGAAAGGTAGAAATGATTATCTCTCCTCTCCTCTCCTCTCTTCAGCGTAGGATGATCCATGGCTGGTGGCGGTGCACACTCAGAGCTGTGCCACTCCCCTGATCACTGAGGGTTGAATTCATCTGAGCAGCCAGAGACCTTGGCACCAGGCTGCACTCGGAGCTGTTATCTATCAGCCAAATGTCAGCAGCAACCCTGTGGTCGGTCGCTCAGATGAGAAAGTAACAGAAAGGCAGGGGGAGTGGAGGAAGGGAGGAAGGGGAGTGGAGAGCAACTTCAGTCACTGTTTGCCAAAATCCCATTTGTTACATTGATACATTTTGGGAAAAAGTGGTTATTGTTTCATAAATACCCTCCTCAACATTTGTTCTGGAAATACTTTTATTGTAAAATATGTGGAAAAATTATGTTATTTTTCTTCTTTGTTATTCCTTGTTTTTATATTTGGTCTCATTAAGAGCTTTATCACACTTTTTTCAATCAGTTTTATTTTAGGATATTATTTTTGATATTCTGAAAATGTATTTTCATAACATTGGCAATTCATATTTTTAATATTAATATTTTCTACATGAAGAACCACACCAGTTATTGCTGCAAATTAGCAATTTCCAGGATAGCGAAGCCACGACCCGGCCTACTCTGTCTCTAATTGGCTAATATACCTTCGTTTGTTGGATTGGTCAGGTGTGTGCAGGGTAAGCCAATCGGAGGCAGGACGAGAGGGCGCGACATAGCCTGTCTAGCAAATTGGTGCTAATTCGCACCTGGCTAGCGAGTCAGCCTCGCGTGTAGCTAGCTAGTCAGTTTCAGTTTGTGTTATTACCATAACCATTTTCATAGTATTAGCGTTACACATTCGCGCAACGCGGCGTCAACTTGAAAGTGTTGGGTTAAGCAATACATTTCATAGTGTGCCTAACTGCTGGTTCTTGCTGCTGGCACATAATTAAACCGTAAACGTCCTAGCATTGCAAGACCACCGACAATCTCAACCGACATTACTGTCGTAAGACGCGGTCGTAGACGGCCTGAGGAACCATGGCAACCATCACGTCACACCAGCTCGTTGGGAAGCGGCCTTAAATAAAGTGTCAAACTGCCACAGACAGCCACTCAGCAGCGGTGAGTTTCAGTTTGTGTATTTGATAGCATCACCAGTTTAATAGTGGTGCTGACTGCTGGCACTTCATAGTTTTGGATAAATACCCAGACACATAGTGGTCGCAGATTTGCATATCATGGAGGACTGGACTATCGGCCTTGGCAGAGGACTATGGCAAGCCCTTTTAACATTTAAAAGCTAAGTTCGACTATCCGGAATTAACATTGTAGATATCAATAACGTCTTTATGACTAGTCATAATTACATTTCGGATAGTTGCAATTGTCATTCAAGATATCTGTAACGTAATTGTGACTAGTCAAAACGACAGATAGCGATATCTGTAATTCAGTTTTGACTAGGCAAAACTGAATTAAAGAAATCTACAATGACGTCATTGAAAACGTTAAGTCAACGCGTCACACTTCTTAAATGACAATTGCAGATATCTGTAATTCAGTTTTGACTAGGAAAAATTAAAGTTAAAGATATCTCAAACGTCATTATGACTAGTGCAAATTACTGGGCATGACGTTGCTCTTTTTTAGATACGTAATTTCCCCTCCCAGCCATAATCAAAGAAGTGGTAGATTAAGTAGAAGTTAATTTCCTTATTTCTGAGAACGGAAGAAGAAAGAGTCATGGCGTTGGCTTTAAGAAAAAAAAGAAAAAGAAAATGGCATGCAATTGAACGAGCCCTCACAGAGGGGATTTGTGGGGAGAGAGAACGTTGTTATTGAACTTTTCAACCTTATTGAAAACTGTGAAAGAAATCTCGGAAGAATTGAACATATGCGGAAAGTAACGCTGAATCCTCATTTCTTGCTGCC
>NC_048422.1:5917098-5928067 GCF_013103735.1 Etheostoma cragini
TGACTAGGCAAAACTGAATTAAAGATATCTGCAACGCATATCCAGTCTAGCTTTTAAATGTTAAAATGGCTTGCCATAGAGGACTGCCTCTCTGAGTGCCCTCCTAGTTGTGACATGAAATGCTATTTTGTCTTTTTTTTTTCTAACGATATGTTATTTAGTTATGAATCACATAAGCCAACTGCTCATTATACCACAATGTCTAATTTTGTAGTTGTGTGCACAATATGCATACATGCTTGGGTCGTTGGAAGGAATGTTAAATGGAGCTAGGCTAGGAGTTCTCTCTAATATTTATGCTAAGCTAGGCTAATCATCATGTCGTGGACTGAACACACTCAAGTACTCGAAGCACAACAACAATGCACCTGTGATTTCTATAATGCACAGACAGAACCTACCACGCCAAGCTTGAACCAGTATCTGTATTAATAAATGAAGCCAGGACTGGCTTTAAAATGCAGACTGCTGTATTTCTGGCCATGATCCCTGTATGGTGCCGCGGAGCCCTGGGTGCCTGGTGTCTCTTTACAAAGCCAGATCAGACAGATTGGCTCTATCTGCTCGCCAACATGCAGTGATGTGACTGTGCAGATTTTTGATCCCTCCATCCGCAGCTGCCCGTAAATGCCTCAGCTTGGCTAGTTGTGATCCAACTACGGATCAAGTAATCAATCACAAACAAAGCATTAGGGCTATTTTTAGCTGTGGATCTATATGGTATATAAAGATTGACCAGTCAAAAGGATTCTACCAGTATCTTGACGTTTTAATATTGAATATATGAGTCCAACAGAGTACAGTAGTAACTTTAATGAGGTTGGTGATTCTGTTAACAATCAGAGCTTTCAAAGGATTTACAGTACAGCAGCAAAGATTCTCACGGTCACCAGTCACATGACATGAGTTCCTTTTGGCTAGTCCATAGCATGGAGTTTTACAATCTGTGGAGCAATGCAAGTTTGAATTGAATGTGTTGTGCAGATTCCTACTCTTCTCTAATGATCAATCAGTCCCTGATTTAAAGTGTTCTTTGGATGAAATTCTGCCTGCCTTTTGCTCATTGCAACCCCAAAAAGTTCTGTTGTAATTTAATCAGTCCACAGGACTTCCAAAATGCATCAGTTATGTTTAGATGTTACTTTGCAATCGTCTGAATTTTGTGAAGCTCATTTGCAGTCAAACAGGGGTTTTTGATTTGTCTCTCCAGCAGTCCTACGAGCAGTTGTCTTGGAAAGTTTTCTTGGTCTTTCAGACCTCAACTTAACCTCCACTGTTCCCGTTAACTGCCATTTCTTAATTACATGACGAACTGACGAAACTGCTACCTGAAAACACTTTGTTGTCTTCTTCATAGCTTTCTCCTTCTTTGTCGACATCAATTATTTTAGTTTTTGGAGTGCTAGGCAGCTGCTTGTGGATGTTGATTGTTGGGACAAAGTTTCAGGATTAAATTTGCATCACTTGCCCTTTCCTAAGGTTGACCGTGAACAAGCCCTAGCCCTAACAAGCTAATCCAGGTCGGAGCCCTATGTAAAGGTTATGAGAGCTCAAAGGCCTTTGGGTGCCCAAACATGTGCATGGTGCTCCTTTCCTTTTTACTTTAAAATTGCACGAAACAAAATAATATTGCTTAAAATGTTGAAAAAAATGTGTCATCTTTAACTTTTGCAATCAATCAATTCTACTCAATGAATAGATACATACATACTAACCCAAGATTTCCAGAGTACCACATTTCAAGTTAGAAACGTTAACTTTAGTAGGTCTCCACAATTTAATTATATTAACTTTGTAATAGCTTATGTACTTGCAGTAAAGGCGTTTTAGAATTGTGTATAGAGCAGGGCTGCATAATGAATCTTTATCCTCACAATATCAGCTGCCGCATAAACACTTTGCAAAAGGCTGAGACATATCGCGGTAGAAACACAGGTTTTTTCGTGTTAGGCAAAAGAAAGTCTTAGTAGGAAACTGCACATTAATATGAAACATACTGCTTTAGTGGTGCTTCAGAATGTTAGAAATGATTCAACAAGCACTTTGTTGTATTTTATTAGAACACTAAAAGCAGCAAAAATGCAGCACTGAGTACATTGTAATATGTGTATTTATTGCAAGTAATATCTTTATTGCTATATTCAACGTTATCGCATATTTTCCTCATATCGTGCAGCCCTAGAATAGAATATATCAACACATTAAACTATGCTAACTTTGATTTAAACATCTGACAGGACAGGAGTTCTACTTATGTCCTTATCAGTTAAATGTACTTTAGGGTCTCTACTTAAAAAAAAAAAAGAGACACTCATCCTTCCAGAAGAACAGTCAGGCTCGTATTTAAAATGTAATCAGTGGGGAAGGCTTAATGTTGCATGACTCATTAAGATGTGACTCCGGTCTGAGTGTTACTGTTTTCAGACACTCGGTTCCACTTCCCTGCCGTCTGTCTGCTCCTGCTAACTGTTCTTCTGTTGCCTGCTGACCTCACATCCCCTCACACACACACACACAGATGAGGACCACATATATACACTTGGGTTGTGATGGTACTTTTTTTCCTTTAGAAGTTGAGTGCCAGCATTTTCTACTGCAAGTGGGTGAAGTAGAGTATACACATTCTGCCCAGGTTTAATTCCTGCTGTTGTGCTTGGAAGATTAAAAGAAAACGAAAAGAATCAATTATAATTGTGGCGTGTTTTCCATGTCCACACCTGAGAGGGAGTGATGGACCTGAGCTGTTTCCTAGCAACATGCGTCAGAAGAAATGGTTTATATATCAGATACAGGCAAGAGTGTATGTTTGGTTTCAGAAGTGTAAGGAACACAATTTAATGTTCCCTGTGAAGTTGTTTTTGTCTTGTACTGCTCAGCCAATGGTTTCACACTGCTCCATTGATCTATAGATAGTGGGAATGTGTAGGGCTGGGTACCGAACTTGGATACTTTAAAGCACAGACCAAAATGCCTCTATGGTATTGAGAATTAAAAAAAAAAATCCTCTGTTATTTAATACCACATTTCAATACCTCAGGAGTAAATCTCATCATCAGTAAGTCAAAAGGTTTACAGAATGCTTGTACGCAGATCTATTGATGCTGGGGATTGACTGTCTAACGTTACACGTCGTACGTAACGCACACAGACGGGGCTCGTCTCTGTGTGTGTCTATGTGTGTTGTATTTTGAGAGGCTTAACTTTTGTCAAAGGATTTTATTAAAAAAAATGTTGTTCAGGAACCGGTATCAAATTCATGGTATTGAAATTGAAATTGTTAGAATGATACCCAGCCCTAGTACTGCGCCAAGATACACATCAACAAAGGCCCTTAGGAAGAAGACTACTAGCAAGTAAACTTAGATGGAAACAAACCTGTAAGTAAAATTGGATTTTTTTATAAATATGGTTTCAAAAAAAGTATCTTTCATGAATCGGTTTTCTATCCGCGGTGTCAGTTTAAAACAAAGATTTGAAAGAATTCCAGCCCTAGTGATATTTCTAGGTGGCTTCACTGTGTGTATTTCACATTACACACAGGCATTCGACCCACTGTGAATATCAAACTATTGATTAGTGCAGCTTTAGACATAAAGGGCTTTTGTTTTTAATGCCCACCTGTTCAGAGCCCATTTATCTTCCATTTGATGAAAACTGATGACTCTGTTAAGCTTTTAGTCATACGCCGTTAAGCCTATTAAGTGTAGTATTTAAGCCTTGTTAAGCCTTCAGAATGATTACAGTTAACCATGAAATGTGGTAATTTACTCGTGGGTAGGCAGCCATCTTTAGTTTGGGGGCAAAGTGCCCTGGTCATACTGATCAGCTAAAGGAGCAGCCATAGGCTTATAGAAAAGCTGCATTTCTGTCTGTCTGACATTCAGATACACAGCTACTGTAGTATTAATCTCCCAGCAGCCATCTCTTCATTAACACATTAATTGTTCTGCCACCGAGAGAGAAGCAGCCTCCCTCCGTCCCAGGGATCGTCGCGCTGGCCCTTCAGCTCTGAGCTTCTGCAGTTACAATTTAAAAGCCATGATGATAGCCAAAATCATTAGCTCTGTGGGGGTTTTTGGAAAACAATTGTGTTCAATGCCTCTCTTCTTACTCTTTTCTGCTCTGCCCTTTACTTTCTTTTTCACTCACACACTGAACTTTTGGTATCTCTGCTCTGCTTGTTGGGCAGCTTGTGTCTCTGTCCATTATGATACTGTTTGGCTTCCCAATGTTCCCCACTGGTGAACTCCTCTAATTACTGTCATTGATCAGCGTCAAACACGCACTTACGTACGTACATACATACATACATACACACACATGCAGACACGTGCACACACGCGCAGACAAGTACACAGTCTGCTTATAGAGACAAAAACAAACTACTGTACAAAGGTTTGCTGTATCAACGTTTTCAGTAGCAAAGCGGAACACTGAACTCTCAGTGCTTTCTCTGTATCTGTCTCAGAGGCAGATAGCTCAAACGCTTTTCTTCTATCCATTTTTTTCACCTTTCTATGTATTCATGCAACACATGGCTGTTTTATGGTGTAGATCATCAGCAGCACCATCATTATAGAAATTGGACATTGTAATTGTGCAGAGCTACTTAAACATTTATAGGTATTGTTTATGCACAGTAAATCTTAAAGGCTCTGTTAACTTGTGACATGCATCTTCCTCACTTTTTAGACATGATTCATCAATTAAAGGTCCCAGGACATGAAAATTTCACTTCATGAGGTTTTTTGACATTGAGTTCCTCCAGCCTGCCTATGGTCCCCCAGTGGCTAGAAATGGCGATGGGTATAAACCGAGCCCTGGGTATCCTGCTCTACCTTTTGAGAAAATGAAAGCTCAGATGGGCCGATCTGGAATCCTGCACCCCTATGAGTTCATAAGGGGCAAGCTTACCTCTCCTTTCTCTGTTTTGCCCAGAGAATTTGCCCCCCCCCCCCCCCCCCCCCCCCCCCCCCATGAGATAGAGACATCACGGCTTTCAAAAGAGCGAAGTGGCAGTTGGTCAAGGCCACACCCCCAGTCTCTATCTTGCCCCCCTCTCCTCCTCAAAAGCTACAGACTCAGAAATGGCACATCCTAAGGAAAGCTTATTGTGGGACTGGCTCAAGTGGCTTTAATTCTGCACCAAGGCTGAATTTTGGGAAAGAGACCTCAGATATGGTATTAGGGGACCACTAAGGTCTATATAAAGGAGACTTTAGATATGGTATTAGGGGACGACTAAGGTCTACATAAAGGAGACTTCAGATACAGTATTAGGGGACCACTAAGGCCTATATAAAAGAGACTTCAGATACAGTATTAGGGGACCATTAAGGTCTATATAAAAGAGACTTCAGATACAGTATTAGGGGACCACTAAGGACTATATAAATCAGACTTCAGATACAGTATTAGGGGACCACTAAGGACTATATAAAAGAGACTTCAGATACAGTATTAGGGGACCACTAAGGCCTATGTAAAAGCATCCAAAGAGCACCATGTTATTGGTCTTTTTAATCAGAAAAATGCATTGATGATAAGAGCTGCAGCCCCAATCTATAAAACCATTTTACTATAAACTATATAACTTCCACCATTGAGGACAGAGCTCAGAATGCTTATTTTGAAGATTGCAAATAAGACTTCATTAACTGATAACCCTCTTCCTCTGAACCCATGCATATGCTATCACACGCTGTATATTTTATCTTGCTGCCTGGGTTGCTGCTCTGCTGACAGTTTTGCTGTGTCATTTTCAGGACCCAGAGTGCCGACTGCATCTGTGATTTTAGTCGGCTCCATTTTTACCTCCATTGCTTCTCTGATATTCAGTGCATTTTCCATCTTATTGATTCATTTCCAAAGACCGTTTCATTTTCCAAGTGCATCGGCCCATTTTCAGCCTCACTAATTACTTTGACATTAGTAATTCTATCAACCAGCCCACACTTAGTCACAGTTTTAAATGAAAATGACACAAAGGTTTCTTTTTTAAAGGGAGCAGACAGCCCTCAGTTTTCCCTGGTCAGCCTTTCAAACTTCGGTTACTAGTTAATTAGACAGAAGGAATATCTGGTTCTTAGCAGCTGCAGATCTCAAGGAAGGCTTGGGTGATAAAGTGTGCCGAAACTGCGGTTGATATTGTTGCCGTTTTGTACTGATGATGGTACTGTGATTGATCACTCAAGCAATTGAGTTCACCTCCACTTTGCTCCTTTCTGGCTACAGCTTGAGGATTCTTGGATCTGGGATTCTAGCAGATAGTTAAACTCCTGTATTGTGGTGTTGCACGGATGTCCCGGCCTACAAATAATATCCTACAGACTAAAGAAATAATGTTTGTTTGGTACAGATCCTCCTGAAAACCACACTATAATCATTTTAATTTTTTTCATTGTTAATAATGAATGAAAATAAGTAATGATACAAAAACAATAATTTCCTCCAATATCGTAAATCATATCGCAATCGCAATATAAGTCAAGATAATTGCAGTTAGATATTTTCCTCATTGTGCAGCACTAACATGTACACATTAAACAGGTTTTCTTCTTCTTAGGGAAGTTAACCTCTACCGTCAGATGACTGTTAAAGCTGCAGTTCATGTTAAACGTTGTTCTGTCGGAGAGGAAGACTGGAGAGTGTAATCTAACAGGCTATTATAATAAAGTCATTGTGGGAAATGCAGTAAACCCACATAAACACTCAGTGGTGCCACTGTGTGGTCACCTAGTAATTAGCCAGTGCCATCAACACAATCTCTGCTCTAATCTGATTTAGACTAGAAATAATGTTAGCCAGATGGGCCTTGGCATGTTTTTGTATCCCATTAATGAGCCTTTGCATTAAAAAAAATAGATTAGTTTTTTGGTATAGGCCTATAACAATTTTTAAACCAGTCGACAAGAGCAATGCCTCTACTGAGCTGAGCCACCTGTTGAGACACAACCAGCCCAGAGCTTTTATGTTTTAAACATTTTCCAGTTTTTTACTGCAGTATGTGGAATGATAATACTGCTTGCCATGTACTGTGACCCACTTAGCAATCAAAACAGTTTTGATGATATAGCCGGTTAAAGTGACGTTAAATGCGTTACAGGGCAAGCTCGTAGAAAGACAAGCTAATGACTGAATTGCGTGTTGAAATAGGGCAAGAAATAAAAAACATAAAACATTTGAAACTACAATTTTCCGTTTTGTTTTTATATAACATACATATGGGCAAGGCATATGCTACGCATTTAAAACACAAGAACCGAAAACCAACTAACGAGCGTTACAGCTACTACTCTAATGCCTAATTAAAGTCCTGTTTAGTAACTTATTGGTCGCGAGTGCCATAAGCATGGGGGCACGAGCGCATGTTGTTGGTAATAAGCATTGGCTGCCAGAGTCTGCGTCATTTCCGGACCGACGACGGTGAGAGGCGAGAGAGCCGCCTGCCTGCACTCTGTCACTGTAGTAACGGAGACAACGAGCAGCAGGTCACCTCAACGCTGCAGCCGGACGGATATTAACGACAAAACCGACCAACACACGGCGGGAGTACCCGTCGCTCCCTCCGTGTAACACTGCTGGATATATATTTGTGTGAACTTTACGTCGTTGGAACTAAAACCGTGAGCGGGGGAGCATGGACTCGGCGGGACCCTGAGCAGGAGCACAAAAATAACTTTTTGTTTCCTTTTTTCTTCGTTGAGGAAATAGCTTTTCGTTTTGACACGCTTGCGCAACAGTGAAACAAGTGGCCTACAAGCCGTTTTAAGTTCTGTTGTCGTTGTATTGTGGCGCTGTAGACGGTGAGGCGGACACCAGAGAAGCGGCGGCTCGGCAGCCACCTGACCTCCTGGAAAATAAGACCGCAGCTAATGACACGCAGGCTGGGATCCTGACGTGGCTCATTACTTAGCTCTCTGACGGAGCGGGACAAGTTCTCCGCGAGGCTGCCGCCTGTTTAGTCTCGACGCACTATTTCAGAAGTGAAGTTTGCAAAATCCAGTTACTGCTAACCTATCTAAAATATGGTAAGTGCTAATTAATTTGGATCAACTGTAACATTTTATTAGTTCGACTTAATCGCCCGTTGAAATAGCCTCTTTAACTGTTCTATCCAGCAAATTGCGAGTAATAAACGGATCATTTGACAGAACCAGAAAGCATGGATATAACCGGAGTGCACGTCCGCCAGCGGTCGTGATGCCAAGCGCCGGTCTAATCCCGCGCCGCCAGCCTGTAATGCCTGCACTCTAACCCGCACCAGTGTGGCGCCGTGTCCCGGTCACACGGCCAGGATGAGCAGCACCGACCTGGAGCGCATGTCGCTCAGCTCCTCGGCCAACTCGGTGGCTTCCAGCGCACGGACATTGTCGGCCAACGTGAGGAAGCTGCACAACGCGCTCAACCTTCTGCTCAACGACTTTGAGAGGGAGCAGTTTATTCACTGCCTCAACGTCTACCACTCCAAACGCAACGTGTACGACCTGGTTCAGACCCTTAACGTCATCCTAAACGCGCCCAGCAAGCGGCAACTTCTGCCCATGCTGCGGTTAGTCATCCCCCGCTCTGACCAGCTTCTCTTCGAGCAGTACACCTCGGAAGGCCTCTACTTAAAATCGGATTCAGTTGCAAGTAATGGCAACGCAGAACCCCCGCCGGGCGACTTCCCAAGCGCCAGCCCCACTCCCCAGGGGCATTTCTCGCCAAACAACACGCCCGATTACCAGGTGGCGTTGCGTGGCTCGCCGGACAGCTTCAGCACCAGCAGTGAGGGGACAGCTCCCCTGGTGCCGCTGCTCGGAAGGAACTTTGTCCACGAGCCGCCGGGTGAGATACGACAGGTTACCATGAAGCGACACAAGAGCAACGAAGGTCTGGGCTTCAGCATCCGCGGCGGCTCAGAGCACGGGGTCGGCATCTACGTGTCCCTGGTGGAGCCGGGCAGCCTGGCGGAGAAAGAGGGTCTCCGAATCGGTGACCAGATCATGAAAGTCAACGACAAAGTCTTTGACAAAGTCACTCATGCTGAAGCGGTGAAGGTAAGTTTTCTTTATAACTACACCAAAGTTGCACACACACAGCTTTTACATAATGCACGTTCATCCTTTCAATACAGGGTGTAAATTAGTAGCCCGCAGCAATTCAGTGAACTGGCACAGATGTCCCCGTCATGGGAACTGTTTTCACTGGCCTTAATTGTCCTCCAAACCTAGCCTACATCTCCTGTGTAGTGTACACTCCCGGCTCATATTAATTATGTTAAGTGTCTAAAATTGACCTCTTGAAGCTAAAGTCTTGCTTTGTTGAAGGGAATTTGTTGGCTGGAAACATCTTTGACAATTTTTTAAATTAGCAATCTACTGAAACAGCACTGTAGTACTATCTCTAGGAAGCATGCTTGTAACTAGACACCTTCAAAGCTGCGCATGCATGTGTGCGCCCCATTGCTCTATAACTCTATAGCTCTATAAACTGAGAAGAAAGACTGGGGCTACTTGCACCTTGTTCACTATTGGTCATGCCACTGAGTGTAGAACATCTATTAGCAAATGAGGCTTTCTGTTCACTGATGATTGATGTAGGAGGGAACCATGTGAGGTCCTTGGTTTTATCAGCCCTATGAGCTGTCCATGGTGCTGAAAATTCAGCTTAGTGTTTTCTTCTTTCTTCTGACAGCGTTTGCCTCTTTTCTTCTCTCTACTTAAGACAGGCTTTTCTGATTGATTTTGTGATTGCACTCATTCACACCTATTTTCCCATGCTGTATATACTTGCACTGCAGGGATTTATAGTTATTTAACAAGGTTGTACTCATGGTCAATGCTTTTACTCCTTTTTGATTTTACTGAATTTGAGATATTTTAGTAACTCATACTTGTGAAAGCATTTTACCTTGATATTAATTATACTGTCTTGTGGCATATGGTTGTCATGTTCCATGAGACTTTTACTGAGGAAAATAAAAGAAAAAGAAGATTTCTATCTACTCAGACAGCTGTGACTGGCAGTTACATTGAAAGAGGAGTTAATTCTTAGTCCTCACAAAACGAGAGACAACAATACTGTACAAAGCTACAAAAAGTGCCAGATATCTACAACTGCTTTTAAGAATAGTGAATGTATGTACTTTGAAAGGTCAGCAGTTTGTTCCTTCTAACAGCCGTGGATTATAGCTCAGCCTCGAAATGAGTCCTTTCTAACCTTTGCTGATCTTTAAAAAGCTGTCAACATTTTTGTTTTCTCTTGTTTGGACTTTTGTAATTAACTTAATGCAGGGCTTAGCCATAAGGCAAGCTCTGACCTTCAGTAAATCCAAAATACTGCACCTATAGGCTTTTACCTAATACCAAGAGAAGAGAATATGTAACCCCTGATTTAGCCTTTATTCACTAGTTTATTTGCTGGGCTGACAAAACATTTAAGGCATCACAGAGCCAAGGTCCCTGATACATTTACAGATGGCTATGGATATATTTATCTCTTATTCTAAGGTACAGATCCTCTGGTTGACTGTGCCTTTATGATTCAGAACCCAAAGCTGGTTTTATCTTTTAGATGCATGTATTTTCATAGTTTTGTTGTTTTCTCATTGTATTGCTATATTTTGTGGTGTAAAACACTAATTGCTTCATCTGTCCTGCCAAATGTCTTTGAGGAAAGATGCATAACCCCCATGTGTTTTAGACATAATTTACTGGTGTGACAATGGTGATGCATGTTGAGGTCTTTGGGTTAATTTTGGGTTTAGCAGTTTCTGTAAATCTGCTCTTAAGACTAAAGACTGCAGCAGAGCGTTTCTGCACCTCCTATTGAACATGGTCTCAAACTGTGTTGGATAGAATACTAATGGCAGAATTAACCATCCATGTTTTCCATATTAAGTTCACCCACATATACAGTGGGTACGGAAAGTATTCAGACCCCTTTAAATTTTTCACTCTGTTTCATTGCAGCCTTTTTCCAAAAA
>NC_048422.1:5928167-5964338 GCF_013103735.1 Etheostoma cragini
TTTTTGGAAATTGGCTGCAATGAAACAAAGAGTGAAAAATTTAAAGGGGTCTGAATACTTTCCGTACCCACTGTATATCATTTGTGGAGCAGAAGACCATTGGTTGCTGCTTCTGTACCGTACGTTAAAGGTTTTGCTGTCTAGGAGTCTTTCAGTGAGAGCATATCGTTTCTTAGGAGTAGGTGTGTCAGTTCAGGGCTGAAATCAAAGATTGTTGAAAAATATTGTTGCTGTCAGGTGAAAGCCTTATACGTCCAAAACCGGTGTTTTTCAGGATAAAAAAAAAGGCAGATTTTGAAAACATTTTATTGAGCTATTTACATCAAACAAAGTCAGAGGAAATAAACTCGTCACTGTTAAAGTATTTGTAAAACTCTTAGACAGATGTAAAGGGTGACCAACAGCCTTGATTTATGAAAAGCAATGTAAATGTTGAAATAGGAGGTAGGGCTGTGCAATTAATCAACTTTTGGTCACGATTTAGTGTCATAACAATCACAAAAACAATGTAATCAAGATAAAAATCTATAATTTGCACCTCACATTTTGCAAGTAAACTCTTTTGTCTTATGTTCTGAAAGGGAATAAAATAATAATAATAATAATATTACGGGAAATTTCACAGTTTAGGGTGTTTTCACTGTTTTACTGTTTTTCAGTTCAATAAATGTAACATCTTTGCAAAAGTCAATGAGTAATGGCGTTCAATAATTGTGATTTAATTTCTTCCATTATCAAGCAGCCTTAACATGGAGATACGAGGTTTCTGCCCAGCAGCGAGATGCTGCTTAGGGACTCTTCCTTTTTCATTTAACCCTTGTGTTGTCTTCCCATTGAAATTGAAAATCAACACTTTTGTTGATGCTTTTTATTGATGTTTTTAACTTTTTCTTATGTGTTTCTCTTTTTCCAACACTTTTGACGCTTTTTTCCAACGTTATTAACTTTTTTTGGGACATTTTCAACACTAAGTAACACTGACTTATCTTCAGTTTTACAGTTATTTTTTGAATTTATGGTCAATAAACATCATTTATAGGAAATTATACGTAACATTTGAGATAGAAAAGCAGAAATTAAGAATTACTTAGACTAAAATAAAAAGGAATGGATGTTGACGGATAATCGGCATGGAATGTCAACTGTTACTCAATACTATTTCACAACCACTTCTTTCAAATTGAATAGGACACCCCAAAATGAATGAAAGTAGAGATTTGTACTTGCCAAAGAGCGTTGTGGAATCAATCATGATATTTTGGGTAATTAAAAAGAACATTGATATAGGAAAACGGGCCAATTTGACACAGGGACAACATGAGGTTTAAGGGGCTACCGGAGCTTTTTGGGTCTTTTGTAAAAAAGCCGACCCTCTCTTTGCCAATAAGAAATGTTTCTATGACCCTTCAAAATGATTGGGTGGGGGGAAAAAGGCACCACCCTCTCCAAAAATGTATTGATGTCTTCTGTTCTTGTTTGCCCTTGGCAAAGATGTACAGATAGCCATTGTTTTTTTTACAACCATGACATAAATGACTAACCTCTGCCTTCTCATCTTGTACATCACACTCCACTGTTATGGTGGCCATTTCAGTAGATTTACTCCCTAACGGCCACCCAGATAGCTCAGTTAGCACAGCGGGGCTGGGTTCAACTCCTTTTTTTTATTGCATGTCATTCCCCTTCTCTCTCCCATTTCATGTCTTCTGCTGTGCTATCGAAATAAAAAGGCAGAAAATGCCCCAAAAAAGATTTACTCACTAACATTGTTATGGAAACTAAATGTACACTTCCTGCATTACAGCTTTACTTCAAATACTAAGTTACTGCTCTAATAAACTAGTATTTACAAAACAAATCATTGAGACCATTCAACAAAGCACACTGGGTCTCAACACTGAACACGTGAACTGGTTGTTATGGACTCGTCGCTAGGCTTCCTCAGTCATTTTGTATTTTAGCATGTAGGGAAAGCTGCCGTAGCTAAACATGATCCAAATCTCCATTTCTCAGAAGAGCAGTTTAGGAGCTTGCATGCTACCGCCTTCCTTCTCACCTGACTTGAAAAGGTTGTCGTTTGAACAAAAAGGATATTTAAGTCGGGTATGACTGCAGCCTGGAAACCTCCCGTCTCGTGCCCTCCAGGTTGCGTGCTGTCCGCAAGCTTCGACTTTTCAAAAATAAAAGCGTGCGTCTGGTCTACTCTGTTTTCTTACGTTGGTGTTTTGGATGTTTTAGAACTATCATGCTATTGAGTAAAATGTTTCTTTTCAGCAGATGTCTTAGTTACAACACAATGGAACTAGGAAAGCAGTTTTGTGTTTACATGTGGGAGCAGGATTTATTCAGTTTGCGAAATTGACTTGTCTTTACAAAGCTACAGCTCAAATCGTCTGGCTGAGTAAACAGGAAGCAATGAGGGCCGAGACTGAGAGCTGCATGGAGCTACATGGAAAAATATGCACCAAACAAGCCGCTTTGAAATGTTGCTGTTTGCTGTTTGAGGGGATGGCTGACCATCCCTTCAAAGAATAAAAAGACAGGACCTCTTCCTCCGGTGGTCCATTCCATAAATACAGAACGGTCACTCATGTGTCTACATCTCTTTAACAGTAGTCCTTTATTTTATTTAAAATCCATATTTCATGTTCTGCGACTCTATTCTTCTATTAAGCTAGCCATAATAACTATTATGTTTAACAAGTATGCTACCACTGCAGCTTGGCCTACTGATGTTATTAGCCTGACAGGGCAGGCACCCAGCCAACAGGAGAAAAGCCGCCTCTGAGATAAAAAAAATCCCTGGAGGTCATTAATGCTTGCCTTCAGTTGTTTAAAGGCCTTCTCGGTTTTGTCTAAATGTTATTACAGGCTTTTAGAACTGTAATCATGTTAACCGTTTGTCCTCTGACCTACGAGTTAGTTCATCCCTACAAATTCATGACGTGCAACCAAACATTGTGCAAACCTACACAACTGTTTTATATTTCGGTGAGGATAATAGTTCTACCTCATGTCATAGCATCTAAGGTTTGAATATTTTACTCCGTCTGGGCATCAGATACCTTTTAGTGATATGTTGGGAAAAGCGGAGTATGTGATGCTGTCTATAGTGTGAAACGTTTTGCCAAACAAAGGAAGAGCTTTACTGATATTCAGTTTCCGCCATGTTACACATCAAGGAGTGGTAGACTGGCTATTGAGCTCTTCATTGATTTTAACAGCATGTACTCCTTGTTAAAACCGCCTAAACGGAATGTATTCATGAATCAAATCAGTCCTTAAGGCGACAAGCCACAGCACTGCAAACTTTAATGGTTAAATGATAGAATATGTGCATTTTTAATACATGTAATTTAAAAAAATAATTGAATTCATTTGAAGTTTCTCTAGTTTCAATAAAAAAAATTCATTTTTAAAAAGTAGAGCCATATTACAAACTACCAGCCAAGTCTATAAAAAGCTACCTAAATTTAAGGTTCTGGCATATTTGACAGATGAAATGTCATCTTTTGAATAAGCTGCTCTCTGGACGCTCTTGACGAATGCAGTTGTGACAGAACATCTGACATTTAGCCTCCTCACCGCGAAACAACCGCTGCTCTGAGTATCCAAATTCAAAGCTCCACCCATCAGTATTTTTATCTTAAAGTGCAATTAAATGACTGTGTGTAATGTGAAAGTGGTCTTAGTGAAGCACCCATAGAGAGTTATTACATATCTCTGCTGTGCCAGTAGGCAGGGGCGTAGCCAGAATTAGGGGTGCGAGGTACGAGGGCATGCTGCCATGGGAAGATTCTTTTCTCCTATTTATTGAAGCAATATGTACTATTTCCTAAAAAGAAGCACACATTGTCTGATGTTACTCATTTTAAAATGAACTAAATATAACTTTTAATGTTTCTGTCATTTTCCATCGGATGTTTATAAATGACCTGTAACAGGAAACAAGACTAACAGTGAAAAGAACACTCTTTTTTTTATTTTTTATTTTTTATTTATGCCTCTGCCTGGTCCGATTTTTCCTGCAAAGTCACAAAAGGATTGCCGGCAGGTGGATGGTGCTACAGTAACACAGTCTGACGGGTCACAGATTCTTTGTAACACTGGACAAGTGTGATATTGTATCCAGGATGGTAAAAGATAGCCGGATGTGTCTTTTATAAAGGCCTAATTGTATTCTAATTTTATTTTAGAAGTTATCTGATGTAGTAAAGGCTGGGGCAGGACCATCATAGAAAAAAGAAGAAATGAAAGAACTAAAAGCTGAAAGGGACATTAAGAGACAATGGGCGAAACTGAGTTGGTTGGGCTTTCAACAGATGGAGACAATTACAGGATTGTAAATGATTCAAAAACATACCTGAATCAATCCTCAGGTAGAATATGTCTAGTTCATTCACAAAATAACTTTACAATGAACGATGTGGTTGTATGCCAGTAGCCTGTATTAAATTGTCTCCCTTCCATTTAATGCTGATGTTTTATTGCTTTTAGTCCTTTGTGTTGGCTTACTATTTTTCCTGTCCCTTGTCCCCATGTACTTGTGTAAAACGTGTGTGGGTCTCATAAAATGCGCCATATAATTCTAAGTTATTATGTTCTTTGCCACAACAATCTCCTAATGCTTTGGCTCATGACACATGATAGTGATAGTCTGTTTAGCTCACGAGACATCCAGGCTTAGTTACCGTATGAAACATTTGAAATGCAACGGTGCATCTGGAACATATTCTCTTATTGTAAATAAATGATTTTCTGTCCGAAAACATTCATCACAACTACATGACCTCCCTGTAACTCTAATACAGCACCGTAAGGAAGTGACAGCAAGCGTGGTAAAAACACTATCTCTTTTGTCCAAAGCGGCCACTAGAATCAACACCAATTGAAAGTTACATATAGCCACTTTAAGTTGCATAAAAAAAGATGGTAAAAATTTGCTTCAAACGGCTTTACTAGACTTGAAACCTTTTTTGTTATGCTATGCTCGAGTAGAGTTCACACGTGAATGTTAAAACTGGCAAATTTGCTACGTTTGAATACTGATTGTAAATCAAGGATCCCCAAAAGAACATTTACTCAATTACACATTTAGTTTGGGAATAGCATACGATTTGGGGCTTTTGAGAAAATATTTGTGGCTGGAGCCCTGGACACCAATCAGCAGACAGAGAAACTTAGCATCTTGGTTGGGGAAAAAAGTGGACAATCTAGCAGCTCTAAGAGCCAGATGTCCTTTGTAGGTACGTTAAGACACGAACCTACGCCAGACACTACGCTGTAGCCTGACGTCATCTCGAGAAAGCGAGAGAGAGACAAACAAGAATGCAAACGGAAATTATCTCGTCCGGAAAAATGAAGCTCATTTTTATTTACCATGCCATTAATTGATTTATTGCATATCGCAACATCCCTATTTAAAAGTTCACATTATACAACCCAATTTGATTTAAAAACAAAGTTGATTGTTTGGATTCTGTTGCATATTGCTCTAATGCTCAGCCAGAATGTTATATGAAAGTCACTTAGCTTTAATACCATTTCACGCACATGAAAAACCAATCACTAATCCCACACAAACAACAAGGCTGGCTTTAAAGAAGTCTATGCAATTTATTTTGTTTCAAACACATCACTCATTCACGCTGTTTTTGCCCTGCTGTATGCCTCTACTTAAGCTTAATCCGCTCCACTTTAGCTAACCTGCATTGGCTGATGAGTTCGGGGATGGCCTCTGAAAGCAGTGATTGTTGCCCCAGGGGACGATTCAAGGGCTTCCAGCTGTATTTCCGTCTGTCTCTGACTCTCTCCTCTTCTTAAGGGCCTGCCTTGGCCCCGATCCCTTCACTCACTGCCAAGGTTAGCTACTGTGTCAGCATTTAGACCTCTTTCTATCATCTTCTCTGTCGTGTGCTGAACAGCCAGGATATGTGACAAGATAGGAATAGGGACTCAGGAATCATGTTTTGGAGCCAGAGTCACAACATCGAGACAAGCGGTCTTGTCTTACTATCAGCCCCAGACAGCCCCAGACAGTTTGTTTAACTGATAGGTCTTAAGTCAGAGGAGGGTGTAAGAGAGAGAAACAAAGGCAGAATTATGACGTAGAGGCACAAAAGCAAACAAGAGGTCGATGCAAGACTATATTTAAATTTATTTAAATTATAAAAATAATTATTTAAATTTTGAATAATCGAGTAGTCGTTAGGTCTATAAAATGTCAAGAAATGTTGACAAATGTCGATGAGTGTTTCCCAAAGCCATCAAATGTCCACAACTCAAAGATATTGAGTGTCCTGAAAATATTCACATTTAAGAAGTTGGTATCTGAGATTCTTTTTCAAATAATGAATTGATTTTCAAAGTAGTTTATTTATTCATTTATTTATTTATTGAAAAGTTGACAACTAATTGATTAATCTTTGCGGCTCTAATCATTGTGTTTCCTGTCTTCTTATTATATAAATCTTTTGTCTATAGTTGTTTCAAGAAATACCATAGTTTGGTGGAGTCTTTAGGGCAGTTAAAGTCTGCAAATAGGCCAGAGGGAGGGAATAAAAAAAAACAAAAGAGAGATTGTTGGCCGGTCAAAATTCCCAGGGTGGACACTGGGCCAGCTGCCAGGCTTATTGCCATGCAAATACCTGGCCACAAGTCGGAGAAATTGGAGCTGAGTGGCCCGGAGCAGCACTGCCGGCTGCTAATGGTTGGAGTGTTGATTAGATGGTGGGAGGCAGATAGAAATTGTGTTAAACTTGGAGAAGGTGTTAATTGATTTATAGCTTGGATCTGACTATGTGGTTGTGACAGAGGTTTGTCTTGCTTGGAGCTGTTTAACCTCAGCCCTTTTGAGAGTTTGCAGTTATTTAAATCCAAACCTAAAAGACATATCTCCAATATTTCTATCTTAAGTTCAGATCAGAATCACTTTATTATACCAATGGGTTAAAGTGGCATGTGGGAAACCCTAAGATCTAAATTATGGCTGGTGTTTTAACTGCATGTCCAATATATGAATTATAAAGTTGCTCTCAACAGGCTTTTCTGCTAATGTTAGCAACCGACTGTTACCTTGAAACCATCCCCCAAATAGACGGTACCATAGGAAGGTTACCTGAAACCGGCGATGTAACTTCACCGCCCATTTTAAACACAGTTTAACATCAAAATGCTGAGTGAACATTATTAGGTACGTTTTTACCATTAGATTTGAGCAGTATGCACCCCCACTAACCTGGAAAACGGTTCTAAAACCGTTGCGTCAATCCAGCGTCTCCTCCAGCGTGGAGGCAGAGGGACGTTAAGCTTAATATGTAAAAGATTAACGTACCTAAACAACGATCAATTGTCACCATATTTCTCTCACATATAACTATCAAATTGAATCCAGCGTCTTTCATTATGGACGTTGACATCAATGCTTCATTTAAGGCTATTGTTAGGAAAAAAGTCAAAGTGAATGTAGCTGCGCCCAGAGTCTTAGAAAGTGCTGGCTGCTATCAGGGGAGAGGTCTCTTTTTCACGTTAAGCTTTTCCACGTTAAGCTTTTTCCTTAAAATATCCCTAATGAAGCAGAAATGCTTAATGTCAGCTAACGGCCATAATAATAGGACTTTGGGACCAATTTTTTTGACAGTTTTCAGTGGTTAATAGGAGCAATATGTAAGAATATTAGTGATAATTGATCATTGTTTAGGTACATTAAACCACTTTAAGCTTTTTTCTTACAATATTCCTTAATGAAGCAGACACTCTTAATGTCAGCTAATGTCCATAGTAATAGGACTTTAGGTTAGATTATTTGACGGTTTTCACTGGTTATGAGAAGCAATATGTGAGAAAATATTGGTGATAATTGATTGTTGTTTAGGTACATTAAACCACGTTAAGCTTTTTCCTTACCATAGGCTCTTATGGAGCAGAAACTTGTCAGCTAACGTCCATTATAATAGGACTTTGGGTCAAATTTTTTGACAGTTTTCATGGGTTATGAGGAGCAATATTAGAGAGAAATTTGGTAATCATTGATTATTGTTTAGGTACATTAAACAACGTTAAGCCTTTTCCTCGCCATAGACTCCAATGAAGAAGAAAACGTTAATGTAAGATAACTTCAATAACAGTTTGATTTCAGTTTAGTTTTTTGACAGGCTTGAGGGTTCATGACAAGATATGGTCATGAGATATATAGTGATGATTAATTGTTGTTTAGGTACATTAAACCACGTTACGCTTTTTCATGTTAAGCGTTTTAAAATGTCACTTTTAAACTAATGGGAAACACTGATGTATGAAACTGCCAATTAAATAAATTTACCGATTAATCTAAGGTGCCGGAACACCATTTTTAATTTACTATATTGGCCCAAATATAGGGCTGTATGTTTTAAAAAAAAATATGTTTGTCTTATTATATTAGAGGAAGTGTTAGTTAGCCTCATTTAACCTGTGGGAGATTTTGATGGCTTATGTAACATGTTTGGCTACCACGGAGAAAAAAAATTCCAGATGAGTGAAAACGCGTCAAAGTGTCCCATGACGTCTTCACTGCAGAGACGGACCAGGCAATGAATCATCTGTCAGGCTGCCAAAAATGACTGCTCTCACAGAATGTCATGATGAGATAAAAAGCTGAAAAATGCAAACGGTTGTTGCAGAGGCTGACAGGAGAAAGTGTGAATACTGTCTGTGACCGGCAGACAAAGTACACAAACGCGGGATTTAAATTCTGCTTTAATTCAACCAAATTATGAACAGAAAGTAAGGAAATTTGTGTTTGATAGATTATTTCTTTGTAACAATATTTCTTGGCTATAAATCCTATACCTTAGCCTGATTATTACCCTTTTCAATGATGGCGCAATTGTAAGGAACATGCATTTGTGGGATGAGCAGCAGTGCTGAGTTTATGGGTTGCATGAAAGAAATTGCCAAACCTTCTCTGACAATCCCAAACAGCTTTTCTTTGTTTACTCTTGTTTGGTTGATTGGTTGATTGGCTGATTGGAGTCTGAAGTAGCAAGACATATTGGCAGTTTCACAATTTATTAATTTCACAAACGGGAGCCTCAGTAGTGTGTAACGATTCATAGCCAAAACAGTCTGGCACCTCCTCTTTATGCGTGAACCATCTTGATCACACACTGCTGTGGGATGGCATCCCATTCTTCAACCAGCATTTGTCGCAAGTCAGCTACGAACAGCACGCCAAAGCTGATCCCACAAGTTGTCAGTGGTGCTGAAGTTCAGGACCGCTGGCAGGCCATTTCATCCTCTCCAGGTCCCTGATAAACCCCGCTCTGTGGGGACAAGCATTGTCAACTTGGAGGATAGAGGTTGTTACGAGACTAGAGATATGGGTTGGCCACTAGTTGCAGAATTAGGCACCTGATTGTCAGCACCCGGGGGGTACCAGAAGCTCAAAACGAGTCAATAGCAACAGCAAAGAAGAGATCCTTATAAATGTGGCACCGTTTAAGGGAAATAATGTGGCTTTCTAATGGAATAAGATGTATTGTCTTATTGGATTTAATGGATTAAGTCATTGTTGCAACAAAGAAATAATCCAAACACAAATTTCAGTACTTCTTGTGAGTTTATTTCATGTTTTAGTTCAAAGATGAGGACTCTCTTTTAGTGTCTTGGGGAAACGTTCAGTGTCATGTAAGTCAGTAGTAGTAGTAGTAGTAGTTGGGGTTGCATATTAAGTGGTTTGGGGTCTTTCTGTAAGTAACTTTGGGGTGCAATTTTGTTTTGATAAATTGAAGAAGCAGCAATACCACAGGCCAAGCATTCATCCTGTTCCAAACAGGCACTGTACTAGTCGAACAAAATGGAGTAGCAGATTTATCTACCCAGTCACCAAAGGAATTGCACTGCATCTCTCTTCTAAACATGCAGCTGATTGTTGCCTAAAGGTGCCCTGCAGTTTAGACAATTCTACAATAAAACACACAAATGTGATGGTCTGAAATCACAGCAAAAGTGATTATTTCTCTTCTCTTCTTATTTCCAGCCCTGAATAACTACAAACTCTTGACTGATCAAGAGGCAAACCGTAGAGGATTTGCTGTCTTTGGGGAGTTGGCTATTGTAATTTGTCACTGAATATGAACGAAAGCATTGTTTATAAGGAGAAAGCCCATTGGTTACATTACCACTCCTCTTGGGTTTCACAAGAGGCGGCTCATTTTATGGTGAATGTGTGCACTCATGCAAATAATTGATGTGAATTCAAATCATTTTGCAATTGATGAGGTCATCATTATCTTGTAAGCGACTACATTTAAGTCAAGTGTTATTGTAATGTATTTGCTGCAGAAACAGTCCTTTGGCCGCCTCTCAAATTTAACACATTGAAACAATTTGTGGGGTTAAATAAGTAACTTTTTATTAGTTTTAGTCTCGAAAACAAAACACAAGAGCACTGCCTGTTGGAATCCAACCCGTGGCAGCTGCTGTAGGGACTAGGCCTGAACCCAGCCCCCCTAAAGTCTCCTTTCTATAGTAAGTAGTGAATAGGTCAAGGGAATGTGGCAGTAAATTTAAAAAAATGGCATTTCATTCATCTTTTATAATTAATTTAATAGTGGTTTATTCAATTTCAATATCGTACGTAATCACATTTTAGTGGTCTCTAAAGACAGCAATTTTACTTTGTTTCCTCAGGTAATTAGTTACCATATTAATTATTTAGCACAAATTGTTTTCATAATGTTTTATTTTTTAGAATATAAATGTTCTCTGAACAGGACTGGCATAAAGACTGACAACAATTACTACAGTTTTCCCAGTGGCTCTACAAATGCATATTTAGTTTTATTGTCACTGCTGTTTTTTTAATTTCCACCGCCCAAGTGTTGATGATTACATTTTACGCCTCTTAGTCAGTGTTTGGAGCTCTCAGTGCAGCGAGGAGGCTTCAGTGTTTTTCATGTGGCTAAAGCTAGTGACCGATTTATCATATGCATCTGTTTTGACTTTTCAAAATCGATGCTAGAAATTAATGAAGTTTTTTTTAATTATTTAAAAAAAGCACCCCTCACCCTTCAAATGCACAAATTTACTCCCACTGCTTTGGATCTCACTTGTAAACACTGCTGATTTAGTAGAACTTCAACAAAATCCCGACAAAAAGCACTACATCTTTTACATAATAAAGTGAACTGGAAAATTGTGCTGCTAAAATGCTAATCATTCCACTTGGGCTACAGCAGCCTGGATAAGTGCAGATTGATTTGTTGGACCAGATGGGAAACTTTGATTAAACGTAAGTAAAAGGCTTCTACTGTACTTGAAAAAACTACCCTCTTGGTGCCCTTGTGCAAGTCACTTTGCACCTCTCAGCTCTACTGGCCAACAGTTACTTGGCCACCGGCTTGTACTGGCCGACTTCCAGTTGCGACTGAGTGGCTGTATGTGTATGACACGAGTCAAGGCTGAAGTTTCCATTAACCGGGCAGATCTCGCCTTTTGGCATAAGATGCTGGCCATTTGCATTTTTCATCAGCTTACTGTCCTCGTGTTTACCAGAGGTTTTAATGGTCCAATTTTAAGCTTATTTTCAGGTTTGTACTTGTATTTGGGGTTGTTACTAGAACATGTTTTCATGCAATAATGTAAAAAACTTTATATATCTCCTCGGGTCTGTCTGAATATACTGGTATTTTAGCGTCTCCTTAAGCCCTCCTCCTGAAAAAGCTCAGTCTGCTCTGACTGGTTAGTGTTTCCGGCCGGGTCTTGTGGATATGCGAGTCTCTGCCTCCTCATTGCAGACGGGGAATAACTGTAAGGGCACTTAGGTAGTATAGCTGTGACATCACAACCGTACAGAAGTCCTAACGACTCATTTAAAGGCACAGTTTCATTTCATATTCACACAGCTCAGCTGGAGGCTTTTCCAGCCCACAGTGAATACATGTTTGCACAGTGTTAATTCTTCCTGACCTGCAGCTCTAACCACAATTTTTACTGAAAGCATTTATTTCCCCACTTCTTTTCCCCACAGCATCCCATCTACATTTGAAAGCACATTTTTCTCTCTCAGAAAACAATAAAAACTACAATTATTTACTCAGAAAGGAATAGAAAAATGTTTTGTTCAGGTAGCAACTACTTAAAGTGGAGGATTGAAAGTCTCTCAAGCTTTTAACCTTGAGGGCAGAAGACATTGCTGAGAGTGCTGGTTAGAGGCTCTGGCTGCAGTATGAGGAGTTGGCAGAAGGGCAGAAAAAATGGAGGGACAGGAAGCAGAAGCGAGATGTATGGATGGATTGATGGATCATTGAATAAAAGTTTCTTCTGCGAGGAACATCAACTGATCATTTAACATTAGAGTTTTTGCTTGCATTGGCCAAAAAATATTATTTAAACCAATTATAGATTTTAACCGAATTGTCCGGCCCTTCCAAAAAAAGTTAAGCAAGCACCATAGTTGTATTCCTTTTATGTAATTATCGTGAAATATTTATAAATTGTTTTAATTAAATGGGCTGGTGCCTATTCTGAAAGGCTTTGTGTTGGCATGCTGTACTGATTATTGAGATATTTTCTGGCGTTGGAGGGCTGATGTGAAGACGGCGTGGGACATGATGGAAACACGCTGAGCGTGGTTCTAATTGTAATTTATATGTAGTCAGTCAGGGCAGGAGATGATGTCATGTGAGCATTTTTACCTCCGCCAAGGAGGTTATGTTGTCGGTTTGGTTTGTCCATTGGTTTGTTTGTCTGTCAGCAGAACTACAGAAAAGATATTGGCCAGAATATTATAAAAGTTTGTAGAAGGCTGTTGCATGGGCCAAGTAAGGACCCAATTCATTTTGGACCAGGTTTAAATCACCGAGTGGATACATAGATTATTTTTCACTTTGTTAACATTGTGAGCGTTTTTGCTGGATTCCTGTTAGGCCTGCACTATAAATCGTTATAAAATTGCAAACTCGATTGCTCTTCCTTCTCTTCATTGAGGCCTCTATGTTTACAGGCTTGTAGTGATGCACAATGTGCTATTGGTGCCCAAAAAAATCTGTTTGGTACTGCCAATTTGTTTTTTTTTGTCATGGTTCATGTGTGCAATAAACGTTACACTTTGGGAGTCAAAAAGAATCGGGGCAGAGAATCGTGATATCAACTCTAAACTAAAAATTTGTGATTCATATTGTTCCACAAATTGTGCAGGCCTAATTCCTGTGGTGTCGGAATAATCGGAAAAATGTGTTCCAGACTTGGAAAATTCCCACTGCATTACCATTGTGAGATAGGGAGTTACTTGGTGTAGGTCTCTCTCTGAGTGCCTTCTAGTTAAGATAGAAGTTTAAACTCATTGTTTCATCCAACTGATCTCTAAATGTTACCTTTATCGCTCTAGAATCTTTTTTTTATGTAGACCCACACTCGGGTTAAACAATATGAAGAAAATATGCAATAATGTTTTTGACTATTGCGATAACAATATTTATTGGTATACATAAACCGGAATTAAAGTTTATTCAGTTCTGTTGCTTTCAGTATTCTGCTAAAACCTCCAATGCTTGTTGAATTCAACAAGCATTGTTGATTTACTTCACAAATTGAGTAAATCATTTCCAACGTTCTTTTATTGACCAAATTGAACATTGAATTGAATGTAAGAGTTACCATTAAAAAAAGATTGATAGTTGCATTTTAAAGTGCAGTTTTCTAGTGTTATTTTCTTTTATCTAACGCAACATCTTAAGTGTCTTTTGCGACGTACCACAGCCTTTTTGCAATGTTTTTTGTGGCAGGTGATATTGTGATGGTGATGAAAACTATATTTTGCGTTCACTCACTTTATTCATCCCTTGTACAGTGTTCATGCAAGCTCATACATATGCACATCCAAACACGCATAGAGTTCACCCTGTGAGCTTTTCCTAACTATACTAGAGCTGCAAAGATTAATAGAATAACCAAATTGGATATTTGAATTTGGTTTGAGTACATTTTTTTTTTATGTAAAAGAGGTGAGCAATTTCTTAGATGTGAACATTTTCTATCGTCTTCACTCCTCTGTGAAAGTAAACTAAATATCTTTTAGTTGTGGACAAATTGGTCGAAATTTTTTACCATTTTGACATACCAAATTAGGAATATCTATCTCCTGTTTACCATCCTTCTGTGTCAAATATCTCATCATTATGTCCATCTTAAGACAGCATTTTTCTTCTTCTTTTGTTAGCCCACCTGGGGTCGTTAAGACGGATTTGCACCCAAAGTAACTCTATTGTAACGGTCTAATTGCTTCACAATGGAGCCGCCAAATGCATCAGTTCACAGCAAAGGTGTCTCCAATCCATCACCTGGTCTCCACAGCCCTTAATTCACCGGAAGCACTCATTAATATCTGTTCAATGAGCTGAACTCCTCCGTTTTTGTTCCCTGGTGTCTGCAGGCAGGACATCACTTATTCGGTTAGTCACTTGGGTACTCTGAGTTGTACAGGCATCATATTTTCTTATTTAAGGTCTGTGGGGCACTTTGCCTATGCCTCAGACTACCTTCATGATAATTACAGGGTTCAGTTTTGTTGGAGAGAGTGTTGATTTGACTTTATGGTCTTTTTGGAGACTGTAGCTTGTGGCGCTTTTTTGGCAATTTAATTTACTCTCGTTAGTATAGGACTGTTGTATTAGACTGCATTTTAGCTAGGTGTACTTACAATAATGAACCTTAGATCCAGCTATATTATCACCATATATACAACACAAGAAACTGTCATCTCAGAAACTGGATTGATTTATTTCTTCTTTTTTTTTTGCTTCACAAACGTTGCTATTGTAGGGCTGTTGCATTAGATTGGCTCTACATTATGCAGGTGGTCACTTGAATGCATCTGCTATGTGTTTTTTGTAAATGTCTTTATTGAACATTCATTCTTTTATGTAGTTACATTCCAATCCCGTCTACAAATCCCACTTTATAATATAATTTATGATATTGTGTAGTGGTCAGTTGCAACATTGCTGTACTAGCAGGCAATGGCAGGATTCTAAACGTTGACATAGTCAACTAAATAAACTTGACCTGAGAAACTATAGGGATGGAATTGGTTAGGCAAAGTAATGTGTTCTTTTAAGTGGGGTTATGTCATGATGATAGACAGAGGCGTCTCAGCGACGCCCTCCAGACACTTTACAGTGTTAGCTGATAATTGATTGATCAGAGGTCTCACCACTAGCGTACAGCTGCCCAGACCTCAGAATGGATTTATTGTGAAATTGGGCTAGTTGGATATTTTTCTCCAAGGCTCCGTCTCAACCATTGTGGGAGTCATAAGACCGAGGTCTGCTTTGAATATCAATTAGGATTTAGAAGGTTCATTGTTACTGTTGCTCTGGTTTTGTCTGTTGCTCCTTGACAGGCAGAATTATGAGGTGGGCACAAGGAGAGATATATAATATAATCTATATAAATACATCCACATACACACACACACACACACACACTTGGTGGGGATTATTATCTTTTTATCTTTTCTTCCAGAGTGACAGAAACATGTTAAAACAAGCTTCTGCTTTTACAGTTATGTTTCGGATTTTTGGCCAACTTTCTATGCAGCCTCTCAGACACCGTTAACCCCTGTTATCTAAACCCCTTATTTAATAATAATAATAATAATAATAATAATACATTTTATTTAACAGCACCTTTCTGAACACTCAAGGACGCTTTACAGACAATGAAAAGACAGATACAGGAAACTTAGAGGAAAAAGTGTAAGCAGTTACAAAACAAACAAAACAAAAACAAACAAAACAAAAACAGGAACAGTGTATTTACAAGTAAGCAAGCTGGAACAGATGGGTTTTGAGTCCGGTTTTGAACACGGGGAGAGAGTCGATATTGCGGAGGTCAGGTGGAAGGGAGTTCCAGAGCTGGGGAGCAGAGTGGCTGAAGGCTCTGTTCCCCACGGTGACAAGTCCAGCATGGGGTACAGTGATGTGGATAGAGGAGGAGGATCTGAGGGAGCGGGAGGGGACGGCAATGTGCAGGAGTTCTAATAGATATGGAGGAGCAAGGTTATGGATGGCTTTGAAAGTATGGAGAAGGATTTTAAATTGTATTCTGAATTGAGCTGGAAGCCAATGGAGCTGCTGAAGGAGAGGGGTTATATGATGAAAAGAGGGGGTTCTGGTGATGACACGAGCTGCTGAGTTCTGGAAAAGTTGAAGTTTATGGAGGGATTTTTGTGGAAGGCCAAAAAGGAGAGAGTTACAGTTACAGATTATTTGGAAAATGAAAGAATAAAAGCCCCCCTGACTTCATATCCCAGTAATTTACATGACACATAGGGCTGCACAATGATGGCCAAAATGATAATCACGATTATTTTGATCAATATTGTGATCACGATTATTCTCACAATTATTTGTTGCTGCGCGGAGAGTAAGAGTAGAGAGAGTAGAGAGGTCTAAACACAGGCCCGGCTTTACAGAAGAAATGGGTGCAAATGCAAAATTAAACCATATCCATATAACAACATTGCAGCGTATGCGAGGACATTATGTGCACCAGTGCGTCCTAGAGGAAAAACATACCTCGCGCGCTAGAGCCTGTGAGCTAACAGAAGCTAACTAGCACCGCCACCAACTAGCTAGCACTGGTCACTGCTGTTGTCTGAATAACACGGACCGGACAAAATGTTGCTTTTACTCGTAAACTGGTAAACCTTGAGTCTGACGTATAAACAACTGCTATCTGTTGAATTTTCCTCCCGTTACTCTGTCCTCTGTGACTGTCTATATCTTGAAACTAAGCTGCGTGATGCAGGGAACAACTGACTGGCACATGAACACACAGGGGTTTACGGCGCGGTAGATGCGCTATGAAAAAAAAAACGGAGCGTTCTATGAAATTACACATTTAAAATGAATTGCTTGATCACGCAAATTTGATTGTGGGAAGTCAAAATCGTGATTTAAATTCGATTAATTGTGCAGCCCTTATAACATAGTGTTTTTTTCAAGTGCCAAGTGAACCTTAAAGAAACTATACTATTTCAGGCTGTTCTGATGTTCTATTCATGAATATAGCTACAAAAAGTAAAGCACTGTCATTTGCACATATTCTATCCCTACCACAGTAGGGATGGGCGCTAGGCCTCGTGGCTCTAAATTTCGTTTGTAGATTGCATCAACATGAATTATCGCAACTTTTGTATCCTTTAGATTGCATATTGTCTGTCTCGCCCATTACTACACCAAAGTGACTGTTGGTGTATAAGACTGCTCTGGTGCGCATATAAAACACGGGGAGAGGGCTTTGCGTCCCTGGGGAAAACGCAACACTTTCACGCAGGAAACGCATCATCGTGTCACAGGAATGTTTCAATCCAAACACAACCATTTTTCTAAACTAAACTGGTTGTTTTGGTGCTTAAACGCAACTGCTACGGCCCCCCGAAAGAACTGTCACCTAGCAACAGCCTTTGTAAAGACTGGCAGCTTCCAGTAACCCTGGTCAGCTAATTTCAACTGTAAAGACCATCATGTGACCCGTCGTCATGTGACCAGCCGGCGGTCGCCTAATCTCGTAGGATATCATCCGGTTGGGTGTGCGTTAGTTTTTGTACGATACGACGTAGCAGTTCATAAGAATGTGCTGACTTTCTACCGTGGCATACAGTCACAGAAGGGGTTTCACACTGAAGAGTAGGGCCGCCCCCTAACATCTAAGATAAGAAGCACTGTTGAGAAGCGGTTTCCCCTCTTCAGATTTCTCTACATTTAATCGATCCATCTCTGTCGCCCCCTGAGCCGCTCCCGTGTATCATCTCATTTTCAATTTACTTAAAATACTGTAATTATAAATGACAGCGTCAGCAGTCAGATGACTCATATATATCAAACTGTAGCCTATAGCTTTTGCTGTTTGATATGCTATTTTTCAATGAAGGGTAATGTTATATTTCATAAAAGTGTAATATGTTTTCTGGTGTTGGTGGATGCAGGTGAGGCAGCTGTGGGAAGCCCTGTATGACTACATCCCTGATTACTAGTGAACCCAGGAATGATCCTGGTCATGTCAGTATTCATACAGAGGTTTAGTGTGGCACTTTTAATGATGTTATCACAATGTGATGTTTTTTACTCCTAAAAAGGGAGCCGTGGTTAGATATTATTTGCCTTCCAGTTAAACATTTCATTGTACAGTGATTTGTCATCTTAACAGGCATGGTTATTGTCAAAGCTGCTTGGATTGAAACTCTGTGGTGTCCTCTGCAGTCTAACTTCTACTACTCTAGTAGAGACTTTCACACTCAGTCAGTCACACATTCAGACACATTTCCCTTTGCTGCCTGATGCAAGCAGCCATTCAGTGATTGCTCTACTGGAGGAGGAGGAAGAAAAGGGATTTAATAGAGTTACGTAAACCCAAGAGTGGACGATTTAAATAACCTTCCCCTAAGAAAAGCACTTCCTGGGAGGCTGTGAAGTCCTCTAAAGTATGAGTTCTCAGAGCAGGAGGAGAGTAAAAACACTGGGAGTTACAGGGTTGTGTAAATCGCATGGGTGTAGTGAGGATCTTTGTAATTACCTGGTTTTAATCACTGACATATTGAGATAGCAACCACCAGCAGAAAACTAAATTGTCTTTTGTGTGTCTGTCAGATTACATTATATGCTTAATGCAACACACACAGCAAGGACCAACGGTTATCCTTTTAGCCGGCCCAGATGTCTCTTTTATGTTTGGGACAACCGGAGAGGAGCCCTGCCGGTCATTCGATACTGTGGAGCTGCCTTGCATATCTCCTGCTAACGCACACACACACACACACACACACACACACACACACACACACACACACACACACACACACACACACAAATGGCTCGTTCCTCTATACCATCTGCTGTCTGCTACTCCTTTATCACCAGCAAAGAGATGCAGACACCTGAGGAACAAAAAAAGAGAAGTAGAGAATGTGGAAAGAGGAATGAAGAAAACGGTAAGAGCCAGCTTGAGCTCTGTCCTGCTGGGTTGCTGCACAAGTGGCGTATGTAATTATTTGATAAGGTGTTGATATAAGCAACAAAAACAACATTCAACATGTACTCTTTTCTGGTACGTGATGGGCAGCAGAGCCTAACTAATGTTCCTGAATAATTTAAGAAGTGAGAATGTTGTCACCCAGCTGTGAGTAAACTCGATGGATGCAGGTTTCATTGGTGCAGGTTTCAGTTTTGTGACTCTATTTGTTGTGTATTGCTCAGTGCAGCAATTCAGAATTCCGACTAAGGGCTTCACACTGGGAAAGAATGGCAGTTGACCTGCAGAAATCTAACTTGCAAAGTGGAGTTTTGTTTGTTTTGACAGTTTGGGGTTCCAAGACTTAGTCCTGCTCATCATTTTTACACAATGCTGGGTGACTGACAGTTGGAGCAATTCAATGCTTTGGACGATGAAACTCTCCTTGAATCATTAGTTCAGAAGATAAGCAGTTGTCTTAGACAATATCTGTTTACAATATCTGCGCGTACCAGGCTTTGGAGTCGAGTATCAAACGGAACTAACATAACTAACATAAAACTTTGTTACTGCCGTGCATCGTTATCATCCGGCGCTGGAGTTTGTGCAGGCTGGGTTTTTTTTGCTGTAAGTTCATAATATGGGCTGGCTGCTGCCTAACTGTGGGTGTGTTGTGTCGCCGAGGCTGTTGTCCGCTCTCATTCCGACATTCCAAGTCTGTTAGCGGCGGGTGGGATAGCTGGCTAAATTAGCAAGAGATATGTCTTCTCTCTATACTTGGCCCAGTGCTGTTAAACGATAACTTTACCTTCATCAGAACAATAATACTTAAATGTAATAATACTGCAAAAAGACTAAATCAAACATCCCGTTTCATTAAAATCAAATAACAGATTTATGAGGGTTTAAATATATAACATAGGTCTTGTTTTCTTTTATACATATTGTACCTTTTTTAAAAATGAAGTTCATAATACACCTAAATGTCTCAAAACATATTCCCTGCATGCCTATTTCTCAAATCAAAGACATGACATTATTTATGGAGGGTAATGGAAACAGAATTCCCAAATAAAGAGCCTGTACTACTTTGTGTTTTACATTCAGCGGTGCAGACACAGCATCGAAAAATTGCTGCAAGGGACTCTTTTGTAATTGGATTTTTGTAAATGAATGCGAGTTACATGACTTTGTTAAACTCATATTTCAAGTAGGTATTCATACAAAATCCACATCTTTTCTCTCTTTTTAAAACATGATAGTTGAGGCTGATCACTGCACTGCCATACAGAGGCAATTACCCTGAGAGAAGGGGATGACAGTGGGGTCTTAGGAAGACTGAAGGACAGTACGGGTGGCATTACATCATTCACCCCGATTGGGGGTGAAACCCTGTCTAATATCTCTAACATGTCCTCTATCAGACAGCAAAGCTCTGTCCTGATTTGTTGATGCTGGCAGCAGGAATGTAAGGAACATTAATTCTCTGCTGATATTCCCAGGATCAAACTAAGCTGCTGCGGCCATGATAAATGCTGATTCGGCAAAGACTATGATTCCTGATAAGGTGGCATGTTTAAGACTTAAAACCAGCCGGGACGGGTAATGGACTCCGTGTTGAAGGGGGATGAGTATTTCATGTTTCAGCCTGAGTTGTGTGTGTATTAATGGTTTGTAGTGATGGATTGAGCATACAAGTGAAAAAAGAGATAGCAAAGCAAAAAGGGGGGAGAGAAAAGAGACTGGAGGAGATTGAGCTGGATCTTTTCATCCATCCACAGCTGGTGTGTGTTGTCAGAGTCCACAATTACAATAAGACAATTATCGTGTGTGTGTGTGTGTGTGTGTGTGTGTGTGTGTGTGTGTGTGTGTGTGTGTGTGTGTGTGTGTGTGTGTGTGTGTGTGTGTGTGTGTGTGTGTGTGTGTGTGTGTGTGTGTGTGTGTGTGTGTGTGTGTGTGTGTGTGTGTGTGTGTGTGTGTGTGTGTGTGTGTGTAATATATTAATATTTACCCAATCCAAAGTTTGTGCGCCGTGCATGTTTTGTTTCCGGTCTAGCTAGATCTGGTGTGGTGTTGTAGTTTTTGTAACGTTACTAATTGTTGCAACCGTACGTAAACCAGGATTAAAAAAAAAAAAAAATCCTTTTTACTTAGTCAGCAAGCAGGGGTGTACCTGGAGCTGTGTGTTTGTGCAGATGTTGTTCTATAAATGTACGTTCACACCGCCACCGACTTGAGCATCTTACGTTACCGGAAGTCATTCATTTTCAATGGAAGCCGGCTTCTCTCAGCCATAAGGAGTAGCATATCTGTCGCCGCTGCGTTTTGAGCGTGTTGAGCTTCAATCAGAAAGTGGAAATTTTCCAACTTTATGGCAATGAGCTATGACGCCAGCCGCCAGTTGGAATATAGACGTCCTTCACGCTGGCTGATCCCTGAGAAACATACAATGTAAACTTCCGTTCCTACCAAAACAATAATTCTTAAGCCAAGCTCATAATCAAAGTTGCAAGGTTACCTATTGTTTATGATACGTTTGTACATAGGGACCAGCTAACGTTACCTGCCGGTCACATCGTCTAACGGTCCGCTCACAGGGACGTCCTGCACGAATCACTAGGTTAGTCTGGGAGCTGCTTGCTCTGCCTGCACTACGGCTAACTAGCAAGCTAACTGCTAACAGACTCCGCTTTAACCAATTAACAATAGCACTTCTGACAATATATATGTAATTTACAAAAGGTGTCTAGAGTCAGTGTATTGGCCGTGACTGCGGTCAAACAGAGAACGCCGCCACGTCAAAGCGTCACAAAGCTTCCCGTACTTTTTGACAAGCGTGCTTGGCGGGGCGGCCAGAGATTTTTTGCAGCTCAAGTCGTTGGCGGTGTGTACGTACGGTAAGTGTGTGGGCATGCATAGGGGAGGGAGGGTCAAGACAGGTCAAGCGTTGGGGAGATGTAACAGTCACTGTGGTGCCTCTGTCAGAACTGGGTGAGAACTCATGTTTTATTACCTTCAGTCTATGAGCCCAAGGCTATCATCTTCCCCAGAGTTATTACACCTTACCCAGAGGAGCACATATAGGCACATAGAAAGACACTGCACTTACAGTATAGTCTCACCATAAGCATTACACAGGGTCGTGAAACAACACAGTTCTTCAGAAGGCCTGCAAAATCTTCAGAACTGGTCATTCTGCTCATGTCTCAATGGGGCATTTTGTTATTTGTTAAGCTGGAGCGTTATGAAAGTCGCTTGATATCTCCTTCGGCTGTGGTTTTAATACATCAACACTTGATATTCTGCTTTGACCTCTACCGTCTGCCATTAGGGCCTGCTTGTTTGGAGAGCCCATCCCGCTGCGAGAGGGCAGGGCCTTCTGTCAACACTTGTTCTCTGAATGACCAGGAAAGGAGGTTTCATTTGCTCTTGCAGAGGCTCTGATAATGGCTGTGGACCGTCGATCATTGGCTCCCCCAGTGGAACAATTACGCTATTTGCTGCCCATTACACCCTTTCTGCCCCGGCCCTGTATAAACTGTGGTCTGACACACATGTGGACACCCACGCCAATGTCTGCTCACACACATATTGAGAGAAAGCTTGTTCAATCACATTGGAAACCATTGATTCTCCCTCCCCTACCTGTATGGTTCGTTGGAAGTTAAACATGGAATTTTGTAAACCACAGAGGGACTACAGATTCTTTATACTTTTGGGATAATTAATAAAGATACAGTACATGTCCATAAGTGTTGTTGCTGCTTTGCTACAAATAACCTAAACTTACATATAATACAAATAATAATTGAAGTGATACATTGTGTAACAATTGTGTAGCACTTTTCTAAATTACAAATTGTTTAACTTGGCCAGGTAAACCGGTACCACGTGAAACAATGATGCAGTCACACAGGTGGAAGAGGCTAGTATCGTAAATCACTGGTATTTAAACTGATGCTGGCAGTGATGTGTTGTCAAGCTGATTAGGTGGGCATTCACCACCACCACTATCCTATTTCTTAGTGTTCTTATTTAACTCTCCAGACAAGCTGTAATTTTATTTTGTACCCAGATTGGCACATCTGTATCTTGACTACTTCTACTTTCCATATGTCACGCCTGGTGCGTGCTATGTAGGGCTGGGTATCAATCAAAAATGTTCGATACCGGTACCAATACCGATACCTTTACTTCGATATCGGTTCCTGAATGATACCTTTTTCAATACCAGTTTTATAATATCAATTCTGAGAAAAAGAAAATTACACCACATAATAAAGTTCAAATCTTGAGTTTTATTTATAGCTCAGATTTTTCCATTCAAAGTACTTCTCTCATATAAAAAAAAATATTTTCAGTGAAAAATAACATTTGGAAACAAGTCAGTGTCTAATGGTCACTGTTAAATTCTTAGCAGTTCTTCTTCAGAAAGATTAACATGTCTGCTTTCTCAGGAGACAAACAAGCCCACTCCTGGCTGATGGTGTCTCCAGCAGTAGAAAATGTACGCTCTGAGGGTGTGGATGATGCTTGCACACATAGATACCTGGTTGCCAAGTTTGATAGCATTGGCATATTGTCCCTCACATTCCACCACCAGGTCACTGCATTCACAGAAGTTAGGGTAGACAGTAGGCCTCTGTACCGCTGGATCTCCTCATGAATCTTGTCTGTGTCGCTAGAACTGTTCTCAACTGCTTCAACTGCCATGTCTTCATCAGCAAATAGCTCCTCAAATCTAAATGTAAATGTAAATGTGCTGTATTTATATAGCGCTTTTCCAGTCTTAACAACTGCTCAAAGCGTTTTTACATCTACAGGAAACATTCCCCATTCACACACATTTGTACAGCCGGGGCTGCTGTACAAGGTGCCACCTGCTCATCAGATAAACATTCACACACATTCACACTCCGATGCACAGCACCGGGGGCAACTCGGGGTTCAGTGCCTTGCCCAAGGACACTTTGACAATGACCACAGGGGCGGGGATCGAACCATCAACCTTCCGATTGGCAGGCAACCACTCTACCACTGAGCCAATGCCGCCCCCTCAAGAGCAGAGAGCTTTTTTATTTAGCTAGCTACGCAGCAATAAAATAAGGCTACACGCTAACTCAGCACAATGCACGTGTTAAGTTGCAGTAACGCTAATAAACATAAACTTGCCTGTTGAAATCCCAGACACAGTGCCATCCTCGGTACTCTTTGATGAGGCGGAGTCCGCTGGTGGATATTTTGAATCACTCAGAGTCGGCTCTGGTTTTGCATTGCCCACGGGCGGCTGAGAGAAGGAGGGCTGCGCAGGCTGCGCTGGATGCGGTCCGCTCTTCTTGCAGTCAAACACTGTGCATATTTCCGCTCTTAAATTGATCCCGTGCACTATCAGGTGCTTCATCAAATTTGTCGTGTTGCCAGCCTTAGCAACAATTTCTTTTTTGCATATATTGCATTTCGCACTGTTGCCATCAATCTTAATAAAGTGAAGCCACACTTTTGATCAAGGTGGCATTTTTAAGCGGTACAACGTTGCTTGCAACCAGTTCACAACAGATACACGTGAACCCCGTCTGTCGGCGTAACCACGTATGTATTTTTCCTGGTTGACGCAATCACGTTTAACGTTACAGCCAATCACCGAAACTTGGCACCGAAAGACGAGGCATAATTTGTTACTGTGTAAAACCGAAACATTTCGGTCGTTACCATTTAAAAAAAAAAAAAAAAAAAAAAAACTGAAGTTCGGTACCCAGCCCTAGTGCTATCTGGGCTCCAGTTGATTAATGCCAATTGATGCACAGTGATACGGCCTTTTTGTGTTGCACTTTACCCCAGCAGTATGAGCAGTAAATCTGCACATAGACATTTTTAGAGCTAGTTTTTTGTTTATCTGGTTTGTGCTGCAAATTGAGCTGTTGAAAACAATGAAAGAAAGCTACAGATAGAAAGGAGTATGACATGCAGCAATGGTCCCTGGACTGGAATCAAACCGGAGACATTGCAACCTCTTGGTTTGTGTGCTACTGTTCTAAAGGATCTGGAGGCGTGTGTTGTGTAGCTCAGGGAGATGCTGCTAGCCTTTCACACTGTTGTTGTGGGCGTCCTTTTCTTCTTGGCTGGATGCCTCCGTCACCGTGGACCTGAGGGAGAGCAGAGACAGCTGGGTACCTGAAAGCAGGAGGGCCAGGCTGCTGTGAGCTTCTGTGTTTGTGTGTGCAAGCAGAAAGAACACACACAGACGCACAATCACACACACGCCTGACACACCTGCCGTTGGGCATTTTTAAACGGCACCTCTAGAGAGAGACTGGATGGATGAGGAAACATTTAGGAAGTTTCTCTGTGACAGCTCTGGGTGGCTTTCCTTCACTCATACCTGTTTTTTGACCCTGATTACATCGCACAGATAGAGCCGGACGGATGGACAAAGAGCGTTGGAGCAAAAAGCACAGATGAATGAAATGAGAGAAGGACAGAGAGAAACAATAGGCAGCTTTTAACACTGACAACGTTTAATACACCTCATTGCTCTCTGCATCGCAAAGTTGCATAGGGGAGGACATCTCCTGTTTTCTGTCAGTGTTTGCATAACTACCTGAAATCTGTTCTGTTCTCATTCACATCTCGCAACCACAGTACATAATCCAACCATTCCTCACCTATATGTAGGCTACACTAGGCACTCATCTTAATAGGATTGGATTCTTCTCTGAACTATTGACTAGATTATTAGAGTTTTTTACATGTTTTTTTTTTTTTTTTATCTTTTCAGTATTCCGGTTGTGTGGTTGAATGTTAAATTTTACAGTACACTTTTCTTTGTGCCCTGGTCGGTTTTAAAAAAGGAGATCATAATTTCAATCAGACTAAAATGTTCAACGTCTCTGGCCATAGGAACAAGAAGGCAAAAACGTCCACACTAGTGGAACTAAAAAATGAAGAGCAGTTATAGTAAAAATATATTGGTCTAAAGATGAGAGGGAAAGTGTTGGGGGGCACCCACTAATTGGGGTTATTTGCAGCTCTTACTTGTGTTACTATCATTTTAATGTCTTTATTTCCTTAACACACATCCAAATACAGTAATTTCAATGCTTTATCGAACAACGCCCGCAAATCTGTGCTTACCGGCAAAAGGCAAAGAGAGGCTGGAGAACAGAAAGTAGACCCTTGAGAGCCAATTTAGACGGTCACTCTTGCATTTTGTGCAACACAGGGAGAACTAAGTTTTCATTTGAAGACCTAACCTTAAAGAGAATTGAAGCTGTTACTTAAGAGTGAGTGTTGTGACAATTTGAATGCAGACAATCCTGTTAAATCATAAATCTACAGATCTGCAGTACTATAGAGAAGCTGTTGGCATGTACCTGAGGAATATAATGAATGCAAAGTGATGCAGTCGTCAGGTTCATTTTATTATAAAAGCTCCTTGTTGGCACTCGTCTTCACCCACTCCCAATATAGAGCTATGGTGTCAGTCTGTTTCCCTGCTATTATGTACAGTATCACCATTTAGCTTTCACACAGTGAAGGCTCTGTCGCGAGGCTGGAAGTTGTGGGTGTATTTCTGTCATGGAAGAAAGCGTGAGCCACTGCAGGTCCATGTTTTAGTGTGTTTCTGCTGAGCAGGTCCCATAAAGACAATAACTGTGTGTAGCTGACTGGTACTGAGCCCTAAATCATAGCATATAAAGGCCCTGTCCTGTTATACATTGTGTATAATTTCTTGTTTTCACTTTCAGCTGATTGCTTGGTTGAATGTCTGGTTGCATGTTATTAGGGGTCCAAGCCCTAAGGGGCATTGCAAAATTCTTAGATCCTTAGGTTTCATGAATTCGTCACATCACAGCGCCACATGCCCAAGCCGTGTGGAGGGGTTTGGTTAGTTGGTTGTTGAAGCTGTAGACCTTGCTTTTAAGTCAGATGTTTTGACTTATAGCAGGAAAAGCACAGACCAGACCAATTTAGTTTAAGGAGTACGCTTGTTGAAATGGGGCTTATCATGGTCTCCCCTAGCTGTAGATAGGTAGGCCAACGCATTTCTTTCGTCCTGTGCAACGCCGGCAGCACCGCTGCTAGTAAGCTTAGCATAGTGAATGGAATCCTATGTTGCAAGTTAGCAAGTTGTGAGTAAAAGTGAGCCAACAGAAAAACAACAACCTACTTCTTGTGGCCTGCATATTCACGATTTCAACTAGAAATGCAGATTAAGACTAGACGATTTCCTAGGCAGATATTGATTTTGGACTATGTTGGGTGGAAGCAGCCAAAGCACTACTACATGGCACCATGATATTACGCAGCAACTCTGTATGAGTACGGGTATAATAGGGTCGCTCTATCCCGTAATATAACCATGCGTCATGTTTACAGTAAGCTACTGTGGACAGCTGTTTATTGGGTCCATTCGGCGTATTTTTCCAGTTGACTTTATCAAAAAAGTCGAGGGTGCAGGATGCCTCACGTCTTCGGACAACCTCCTCCTCTTCTTGTTCTATTTCCAAGGCACGCAGCTCCTCTTTTGAAAACTCAGTTTCGTAGAGGTACGCTTCTGGGTCTTGACTGTCTGAGAAGTCTTCCTCATTGTCATTCACTGTCTACTGCAGGAAAAATAGCCATCTATTCACGCCGGGTATGTTGACGGATGTTGGGGAGGTTTTAAGGTGCTGCGTGATCTCTGTCAGCCGTTGATAGACTGAATGTCACAATGGTGAATTTAATGCCTCAGCAGTTGGGGCAACATTCAGAAAAAGTTCCCCACATGTCTCATCGACTTTTAATATGAAAGAGGGAACTTCTGAAACTGGCAAAGGTACACTGAACACTGTGTGTGTGTGTGTGTGTGTGTGTGTGTGTGTGTGTGTGTGTGTGTGTGTGTGTGTGTGTGTGTGTGTGTGTGTGTGTGTGTGTGTGTGTGTGTGTGTGTGTGTGTGTGTGTGTGTGTGTGTGTGTGTGTGTGTGTGTGTGTGTGTGTGTGTGTGTGTGTGTGTGTGAGAACGTTTAGTGCTTGTGGTTTAAGAGCCCTTTAAAGTTAAGTGGTGCAGTATGAAGGACCTGTGGGGCGATCAAAACCTCTCTGGCTTTGTGTGTGTGTGTCTCACACACACACAAAGCGTGTCTCACACACGCACATCCCTATTTCACACAGTGAAATAGGGATGTGCAAGTGCCGTTAATGAAGAGATGCACATATTGGTGTGTGTTGGATAGAAGCAGAGGAGTGTGCCCACACATCTGTCTGTCTGTCCCACACATCTGTCTGCTGTGATGTTTTTTCATCTGGAATTGTAAGGTGATTTAAACTCAATTGGTCTTCATTTCTGTACTTTACCTTTTCCCGTCACGCCGACCGTTCCTCACATGTTATTTTCTCTGTGTTCTACCTCTACACTTTATATTTGCAGTATGTTGTAGCTCCTCAAGCTGCTAGAAGCTGATAAATCCCTACTTTTAAAAGCCACTGTTTCTCCTCTGTGTTAGAGTCTTTGTAATCTATAATTATATCATATTATTAAATTAGTGTGCACAGAAAGTCTGATTGAATGGTTTGAGGTAGAGACTTTAAAGGTCCTATGACATGCGTAAAGATAGACCTTAGTGGTCCCCTAATACTGGATCTGTATTCTCTTTCCTGAAATTCACCATTGGTGCAGAACTTACAATATAAATATTAGTGCTGTCAGTTAATCTTTTTGGCCTAACAATTTCTCTAGTTTTTCACATGCTGTTGCAACAACTAGGTACGTTAGAAAAACTACAACACCACACTGGTCTAGCTAGACCGGAAACAAAATAACAGGTACGCCACTAACGCCGTTGTTACGTTTTGAGTGGATGGCGAGCACCAGATGACAAAATGGACGCCGATAAGATTCTGAATGGAAAGTTTACTTTTTAAAAGTTGCCAAATGGTTCCATTGACAAGACCAAAGTGATCTGTGTGTTTTGTCGTTGTGAACTAAGCTTCCATCACAGCACGTCCAGTCTGAAATTCCCCCCCTCCCCCCGAGAATTTCTTTCCCCCTTTTATGGATGGCCATGGACATGGCTTTGTGCCAAGCAAGAATGTTGCGTGTGAAGTTGAACACTACAGTAGGCTATATGCCAATGTTGTTTTCAATCAAAAACATTTGCAGAAAGCAAGCCGATCCACTTTCCCATGTTGAGATGAGCATTAAAATAAGAAAAAAATAATGGGACAAAAAAATCAAGAGTCATTTTGAAAAGATAAAAATGTGTGATTTACTGGTAAGTTAACTTTGATATAATGCGATAACAAATTTTAATCATTTGACAGCAACGCAGCTGATGCAGGGTCTTAATGGCCCCCCCTACGCACGCACACCAGGAACAGCTGGTAGCTAATCAGCTTAACTGTTGGCAAAACTGGCTGGAATGAGCTTTGTCTACGACAGTTTTTAATGTTTGTGAACTTAATTTAGTGTTTGAGAATTCAAAATTTCCTCTCAACCAATAATTCCCCCTTGTTAGAATTCTAAGTCTGCATGTGATTATTTTGGAGTTGATAGTTCTTCTTCTCAGGCTGGTGGTTTTGGTCTGCTGCAGGTACGCATACGGAGAGAGGGATTAAACAAATGAGTTTTAAACCCTTCATCCTACACACACATGCATATGCTTATGAAAGAGAGAATTCCTGGAAAACTGTCACGTCGGGGAAAATAGTGATTATTTAATGCTGACCTCATTCTGCACAACAAATAAAAAAAAAACCATCCCAATTTGTTCAAATATTCCACCAATGTGCACCTCCTATCAAATCAAACAGCCCTTTTCTTCAAGGTTTGCGAAATGATTCTTCATTGTGTTATATCAGGAAATACATCACAATAAAAGTAAAGGTACAATTTAATGGAGCTTTCAACCATGTGTTTTGAATTATGCATATGCTTCTATTTTATTATAGCAAGTTAAGGAATACATCGTGGTACTGCAAGACATCACTAATGATTTTCATTAGCTCTTGCTACAATATTGAAGAAAAAACATAATTTGACAATTCATAAAAATAGTAACAACATTTACAATAAACCATAAACCAAATAAACACATGTGTAAATGAAGACACCATAAGCCCATCAAACACCCCCCCCAGCACGTAGCTTGTTAGGAGCCCTCTAGAAAGCTCAGGTACTTTCCCCATTTCCTAGTACAGACATCCAATCTGATTTACAGGTTATAGGAAATCATTTCAGCCTAGCCATCTCAGAACCCCACTCCTGGACTAACGGACAGATTATTTTAAGAGGATGGAAGAATGAAGGGGTGCTTTCATTTTTCCATCCTCTTAAAATAATCTGTCTGGCTATCATTAACTAGTCTGGATCAACTTTCATATGTGTTTAGGATTGACCCATCTCCCAAAACAAATAGTCTTGGGCTGAATGGAACCTGGGCCCATGCAATCCGACATCAGTTATCATGTAACATTCCTGGACCTTGTCACAGGACCATAGGGCATGAAGTAATTGGCTACACTATTTATCCCAGTATCCTTTGCACTGCTCTCCACATTTAAATAATTTTTATTGCACTCTATATTGTTTCCGTTTAGAGTATGTTTATGTTAGTGTGTATATATTGTTTGGTTTGTGAGCAACGATATTCCAAAGTAAAATTTCTCGCATGTGTCCTCATACCTGGTAAATAAAGCTGACTCTGATTCTTATACAGTGTGTCATGTGTAGTAGTAGTAAAAGTGTCTCGTGTGTCTTGACAGCCTTTGCAGTGAGATGAATTGTCAAATTTGTCACAATTGCTGCAATTATGTTGCCTTTGTCCTCTTTGTACTACTGTACCTTCTGACTTTGATCAGGGACCCACTTTATGCATGGTCATACACAAACACGCAGCCATGCACGGAGTCCCAAGTCACTCTGTCGCCATGTCTCTGCCTGACAAAAAACGGACATGAGCTTCTCTAAAAATTGTGTTTCATCAATCAAGAGTGTGGCTATTCTCTCCTCGCAGTAACAGTGACGTACGTCTCTGCTCTTGTGAATTAAACCAAATCATGGATGGAGGACTAAAAGACGGAGTGGCAGACAGAAACTGGGAGTATTTACAGAAGCTCAATCAAAGAGACACTGCATCATTTTAAACAGGGGCTGCAGTAGGACTCCGAAATGCACACTCCTGTGCCTGCTTCTTCTTTTTACTTCTTTCCTCTGTTCCCTTTTTTTCTTCTTTGTTGTACAATGATATACTGTATGTTTGCCATTATTCTTTTGTGTGTGTTATAGTGATTACCACCTTCTTGTGGCATCAAATACAGCAGAAATATAAATGTTTGGGTACGTGAAGACATGACAAAAGGTGAAAATCAGTTTAAACCAAATGGCTCATTCAAGATCTTTCTGTTTTTCTGTGAAAGTTGCAGACAAGAAGGAAAAAAAAAAAGAGCCTTAAATATGCTGTTGAGTATATTGTCTGAAAAGAAAATGTTTGTGCATACGTTCTTGCATGCAAATCTATGTTTGAATGATATTGATATGTTATGGCCCTTTTTTCCCCCCCCGTTTTGTTATCGGCTCTCCCCCTGAGCTGCGTGGCATCTCTCCCAATTCAAACAGGAGAAGTAGGTCGCTGTTTGTCGATGAAGTCGATATCTGTCCCGGGACAGAACACCCCGTTCACACTGCCCACACCGTGTCGGACCATTATGATCCACCAGCACGGCGAGAAATAGATTAGGCTGCGGCAATGTGGGCCATAAAATCATCATCTCCTCGCCGCAATGGGGTCCATTCGTCGATACTGTGAAACGCTCAGAGGCACATAACACATCCGTGTACATAAATGCATGTGCACAATGCCCTCTCACAGTCCGAGTTACTCGGAAGTGTGTTGTGTGTGCAGGAGAGCAACAAGGTGTTATGTACAGATAGTACTATAGTAGTCAGTCAGTAGAGTGTGGTCAAAGCCTATACAGCTGATAGTGATCACTGTTACCAAACAGATGAATGGGAGGGCAGCAGAGAGCGGCAGATCAATGGCTCACGAGTAATCAGATCAGTTCTGTGTGACATCGTCATGCACGGTTTGTTTTAAATACATGCAGTATGTTGAATGTAGGGCTGCAACCGATGATTGTTCCCACAGTAGTATTGATTGATATCTATGTAAAGTTCCCACAGTCTAAGGTGATGTTCTAAAATTGCTAGTTTTTTTATTCAACCAACAGTCCAAAAGCCAAAGATATTTATTTTTACTGCACAGATTTGTTGAATTCCTGAGTCTAATTGGTCAATCGCGGCATCCCGCCGTCTTCTATTTCTGTATAACAGACCGTTGCCATGGACAGAGTTCTGATTATAGAATCTGGTGGAGCTTTTTAATCAATAAAATAATTTTAAAATCAATATTATGTTAATACGGAGCTCATATCGTTGATCAGCTTATTACAACAGGAGAGAGGGGGGGGTGGAAATGGGTATCGCTTACAGCGGTAATCGCAACAATGCAAACAGAGGATTAGTTAACGCCATGGTTAGCTCACTCAACAGGGGAGGACCTGGGAGCCATGATCATCAGTGGTAAAGTTCCCCGTCCCAACCGGCATGCGGGCATCATTAGCAGGTAACCTCTGTATGAGCAGCCATGTTATAAGCCGCGTAGTAAGCGGGATCATATGGAGCCGGCCGCTCATCATCGCAAATTGAAACCCTACAGGCTAATTCCTGCATCACCCTGTCGGGGTTCTAATGTTCTACATTATTCCTTACATGTAAAATAGAAAAGTAACAGATCCTCACATTTTTCAATATTTTTATACCTTTTATACCTTTCAGAATTTTGTCCATTAATCAAAATAAGAGCGCAAAAAGTGAAATTGACATAATTTTATGGGTGAATAAATAGAGACTTGCTTTTTGAACATTGTCTTGTAAATGGTGTCAATATACATGAATTTCAGTAGATGCCTTCGGTGTCAGAGTATCAGTGCTTGACTCAAGATGGGAGTCATTCTCTTTGTGCATCTCTTACACAAAATGTTTCCTTCTGTCTTTATAACGTTGATGACCTAACAAAGCAGATCCAAGTTGTACAATTTGGTCTCAGGTGTGTTGTATACAATCACTTTGGATTTTTGTTATTTTTCTCCTCTTGTTTCATACTTTGTTTGTGATCTCTGTCTGCTGGACTAGTTCTGCTGCCCCTCTTAGTCTCACTCCACGTTTCGCTGCGAAGCAGAAGAACCGTTACACTCGGTCATGAAAGAAGTCTTCAATGTGCCGGCACAAATACTGAGCTAAAATGAGAGCTGGACTATAAAATGAGAACTGGCCCCTGAAATGGTTTTCTTTCACTGTAATTAAATCCATTTCATTTGCTTCAGTTTCCTAGATGAGACTTCTCTGCCATAAATTAAAAGCTGAGGCGATCAGCATTCGGTTTCTCTGTGTGACTCACCTGTCTCGCAGAACAGGACTCATTATCATCGTGTGTTACGACCTCTTCCTGCAAGACTCATGGTGATCGCAGCCATCTCTCTCTTCGGGCTCTGCCAAGCTTTCTTCTTTATGTGAATCTTTTAAGCTTTTCTTCTATGGGTAAAAAGTGCATGGCAAAGTCCCAAATTGTTCCACAGTCCAAAACAACAAAACTGTGGACACTACACTGAAAACACATCATTAGCATCATTTAAACAAACTGAAACAAAACTACTTCTAATACGTCCTTGGAACAAACTCAGGAGGATAGGTAAAGGTTGTACATATGTTGCGTGTTATATTTGCACTGTTTAAATGAAAGCCCGTTCCATTTTTCCTTTAGTTTTTGCGTGTGCTTCTGCTTCTTCTTCTCCTCTGGGAAAGAACAGCCGTCCTATTTATAGTGGACTATATAGTGAATGAAGTAAATAGTGGAGAATTGGAACACCACTAAAAAATTGCGAAAACACTAGCTAGTGTAGGGAACGGTTTTGAACACACCTTCTAGTTTCAAAATTACAAGGTGACGGCTCCCGTATCCGGGATGTTTTGGCTCCACTTTTGTACTGTTGGGAAGAAGTAAAGATGCATCATCCATCTTTACAGTCTATGGTTCAATGTGTTTTTATATCATGAATACTTTTTCTAACAAGTAGTAGTTTGTTCCACCTACTTTAAAAAATGTGAACATGATATACAACACAATATGGTCTAGTGTAATGTTGCTGTAATGAACACAGACTGATTAATACAGGGAAGTAATTCAGCAAGCTTGTCAACATGTAGCTATGTGTGGAAAGGATACTAGGGGTGCACAATATGTTTTAGTTTTTTTATCGTCATCGCGATACTAACTGGCACAATAAACACATTGCAAAAGGCTGCAGCATACCAGTAAAGACACTCTATTCAGAAAATAGAAGAAAACTGTCAGTTTAGTGGTGCCTTTTTATATTTAATTCAGTGTTCAATTAGTTCTGTAAAATTATGTTGGAAATGATTTCCTTTTATTTTTTTTTAAATTCAAAAAGCAAGTGTTATATTTTAGCAAAATACTGAACATAACTGAGTCATTTTTAACCCTATTATGGTATTTGAGTCACATTGACCCATTTCAAATTTCAAAGAAGAATAGTACAAGTAATTTTTTTTCTACCTGAAAATCAATAGCCTTACCTTCTTTTCTATGATAAAGATGTATTCCTGACTCAGTTCTGAAAACTATTTTGGATATGACCACAACTTATGTTTTTCCAAGATAAGAATGATCACATGGTGGATTTTTAACATGAATTATAACCTTATGGCAAAAAACGAATCCCAATTCCATTTTTAATTGTGTTCTAGTAGAGACTGATTGCATTCTTTCACTCCGACCTCCCTGCAACACATATGTGTTATCTCAATTATTTGAAATTGAGATAAAGACAATATTTGTTAACAGATTATGAAGTAAAATTTTTCTTTCAGAATTGCTTTTAAAACCCCATATTACACACGGGTCAGTTTCCCCCGAGGGATATGAGAGGGTTCCCAAAGTGAAGACAATACAAGGGTTATCTCTTTATTTATTGCAAGTAATATCATTATCGTGATATTCAATGTTAATCCCATATCAAATATTTTCCTCATATTGTTTAGCCCTAATACATACTGTATATTGTTTTCCAAAAACTTTACATGCGTTGCTTATGTTATGGTACACCGGATCTGGCTGTCAACAAAAAACAGTGATCATTCGGTTTATTGTAGACTGCAGCTTTTCCCCACACGATTTCATTCCTTCTGCAGCTGCTCCCACCTGCCTGCAGAAAGATGCCTGGCACCGAGCTCCTCTGAATAAGTCCAATCTACGAGGCACTGTGCTGATCAGAGACACAGCCTTCCTGAGGTGATACTTGTTTCCCTTTGAGTCCAACAGAGCTGACATCTCAAATTTACTCAACACAATAGATATACAAATAATAACACATGGCACGTACTGTATGTAAAATAACACAAAAGGCACTATCACACCTTGACAGTATGCTATTCGCTGTTCAGGAGTTTATCCTGTGTTTCCTTCTGTAATGCTACCATACAAGATTCAACAGCAGAGTCAAACTTTTTAAAATCATAGTCAAGAAATGCTCTTTTTAGGGGGGGGCCTCTAGCTCACCCAGTAGGAGAGTCTTGCAGCGGCCCGGGTTTGAATTCCGCGTCCCTTTGCGGTGTGTCATCCCCCATCTCTCTCTCCCTTTCCTGTCTATTCACTGTCACTAATGAAGGGAAAAGCCCCAACAGCATAATCTTTCAAAAAAAGAAATGCTCTTTTAGATCCTTCATGCAGGAACTGTTCCACTGATATAACAAAATACACTCTCAGATTCAGATTTCAACCAGAAGAGACTTCACTTAGAGTCAGAGAGGGATGAGAGTGAATGAGTGAGTAAGTAAAGAGAGTCTTTCTGATTGAACTTCTGCTAAGCTTAATTTTTCAGTTTATACTATAGTAGCTGTCTGTGAAACATCTAGGTGTTGTAGCCCACGTTAGCAAAGCTATAAACCTGTAAGGACCTTGATTTGTCAGGTAATTTACCCTGTAAGATTATCCAAAAACCCTAATCCCTATCTGGTTATTTTAGCTATAAACATTTCTTTTAATTACATTTACAGATAATGTATTAAATCACAATATATTGGTCTAAAGTAATATCTCATATACAGGGATAATAGTCAAGCATAT
>NC_048422.1:5964606-5968475 GCF_013103735.1 Etheostoma cragini
TGTGTGTGTGTGTGTGTGTGTGTGTGTGTGTGTGTGTGTGTGTGTGTGTGTGTGTGTGTGTGTGTGTGTGGTGTTCGGCAGGTGCATCTGAAAGTGTTATCCCCTTTAGGAGAAGGCTTGTGCAGGTATCTCATTAAAAACGGTGTCAGGAGCTCTTTGGGTCAATCATTTCAAATTTTCACAGTACATGGTTTAACATTTTTCATAACTGGAAATTAAAGTGACATATTCACACATTGATTTTCCACAACATCACACAGCTTTGCAGGCAGGAGGACGCCCGTGTTTCTACCTCCAGTGATCTAATGCTGGAATATGCATTTCAGAAGATGTCATGAATTAAATTGAAATGTCTGACCAAGACATTTAGGACTCCCTCAGGGCATAAAAACCGCTTTGTACTGACTTTGTGCACTTTATAGTCTGTATTTGCGCTGAAGTTTAAATAAGCCTTTGTTTTTATTGAAGATTCTGAGGGATTCAAAGGCGTTTGATCATTTAAACATCTTATTGTTTGTTTGAAACAATCCATTACTACTGGTTTCCTCTCAGCCTTCCCCTCTTCTATTTATTTCAATAAAGTCTTCAGCAGCACCTTTTCTTTCTTCATCAATCGGTTTGCTTTATTCAGCACTTTTTTATTAAACCTGAGCAGTGACATCCAGATGATCTTTTCTTTGCAGTCTTACTGTTTTTTTTTTTTTTTTTTTTAAATGTTAATAATCTAAAGTCGTTTTCTCATTAAAACTCTGGGCAATGTCTGGCAAATCAGGTGTGCAAACATTGTCCGAAATGAGAGGAAGACGCAGATAGCACCACAGTAACATAGCTGGTTCATAACTTGTTTATAAAGAACCTGTTCCCTTGCCATTCCTTGGATTTGTTTTATTTGCCAATTTTGGCATTGGCTCTTACCAACAGAATTTCAGAGCACTTGTGCGTCTTTGTGTACATCACCCTTCTTCACCCTCGGCCCACTTGCTTGCTGTATTGCTCTGTTCAGACATGGGCTCAATCAAACATTACACAGACTTTGTACCAGGGAGCTGGCGGAGTAAAGTTTGTTTAATGTTCTGTCCAACTTATTCGGACATTTGCGTTCTCACGTACAGAACCTTCAGGTAATGTCTAGATCATTCCAGGGCTGCAGTGCTGAGTGAAAGGAGCTCATAGTGCCACTTTACTTATTTAACGTTTCTCTGGATATGATTGTCAGGACAAGATGGTCTACGCACTTAGCCTTGAACCCATATCTGCAAATTTACAAGCTCATGTTTCATTTGCTCTGGTCGTTTATCTCGCATTGGGCGCGTTAAAGACGGATGACTGACCGAGAAGCGTCATGCTTGAACCCAGTAACAGAGTGTAACCGGCATTCTCCGTCCAGCAGAATGCACCAAGCTCATGAAACTCAGATCAAAATGTCAAACTAGGCGGTGCTGATCAAATATAGATGATGTACCGGTATAGCCTAGTTCTCACCTTTTGTATTGTTAAATTGTAATTTGAGAAAATGTGATTTTTCTATTTTTTTATTTTTTTTTGTTCCTGCTTTAAAACGAAACAAGCCTCGCCTTGCATGCGTGGCTCATTGCTATTTATGTTGCGTCACGGTGATTGGTTGTACATCTATTCAATTACTTCTTGAGGCTTTTTGGATTGCACAATAAAATAAATTAATAAAAAGAAGTCCATTTGAAATTGGAAATGACTTGAGAGGTCCCAGACTGTCCGGGATATGCCGGGCTACCATGTACTCTTAATTGGCCAAATGGATGCCTTCTCAATTATACGCAATATACTGTATGTATAAATAATGGTTGTAAATGAGAAGTTGATACAATTAGTTTGCACAAGTTCATTGTTTGTTGCATTGACATGTCATGCCCGTGTTGAGTATATGTATGTATGTTTGTTTTTTCACTGTACAGCTTGTCTGGTTGGATGTACTATGATTTTTAGTGGTAGCTGTGTGCTATTTGATTGGCTGTGATCATCCTGCAGTGAGTCACACAGGATGACATGTTTCCTGTTAAGTCACCTCTCTGTAGCCTTTTTTCAAAAGGCCACCAATGAGGATTGCACATTTATGATGTCACAGTCTCCCTGGTGAAGTCCCAGTGTTCCTGCTGTGTGCACTGGTTCAAGTTGTTCTGAATCAGAAAGCTTTCCCTTTCTTAAACAATCCTCAATGCCTCTGCATATCATAATATACAGTACATTTACTCATGCAATCTAAAGGGCTTAAGAGCTTCAAAGTATTTTCAACGGCTATACAAAATTTGTATGCATCTATTAGTGTTTAGTGATCAATTATCTGAGTAGGACATTACTCTGGTGAACACATTCATGTGATTTGTTATAAGACCAGTCCAGTACTCATGTTTAGAGCTTAGTCTGATTAATGGCTAAAGACATTACCTCAACATTACATCATCAGTTTACTGTCATTGCTTAATTTCTTCTGTCCCTGACTGTCATACATACTCTATAGTGTAATAACAAACCCATAAGATTAATACCATATCGTAATCATATCCTCTGAGACGGGACAGCAATATTTTATATAGATATACTGTGTGTGTATATATGTATGTGTGTGTGTATGTATATATATGTATGTATGTATGTATGTGTATGTATACAGTGGTGTGAAAAAGTTTTTGCCCCCTTCCTAATTTCCTGTTCCTTTGCATGTTTGTCACACTTAAGTGTTTTGGAACATCAAACCAATTTAAACAATAGTCCAGGAAAACAAAATGCAATATGTAAATGAAGGTGTTTATTATTAAAGGATATTATTAAAAAAATCCAAACCATCATGGCCCTGTGTGAAAAAGTGATTCCCCCCTAAACCTAATAACTGGTTGGGCCACCCTTAGCAGCAACAACTGCAACCAAGCGTTTGCAATAACGTGCAATGAGGCTTTTACAGCGTCCTGGAGGAATTTTGGCCCACTCATCTTTGCAGAATTGTCCTAATTCAGTTACATTAGAGAGTTTTTGAGCATGGACGGCCTTTTTAAGGTCATACCACAACATCTCAATAGGATTCAGGTCAGGACTTTGGCTAGGCCACTCCAAAGTCTTCATTTAGTTTTTCTACAGCCATTCGGTGGTGGACTTGATGGTGTGTTTAGGATCACTGTCCTGCTGCAGAACCCAAGTTCGTTTCAGCTTGAGTACACGAACAGATGGTCGGACATTCTCCTTCAGGATCTCTTGGTAGACAGCAGAATTCATAGTTCCTTTTATCACGGCAAGTCTTCCAGGTCCTGAAGCAGCAAAACAGCCCCAGACCATCACACTACCACCACCATATTTTACTGTTGGTATAATGTTCTTTTTATGAAATGCAGTGTTCCTTCTAAGCCAGATTTACTTGGATACACACCTTCCAACGAGTTCCACTTTTGTCTCATCGGTCCACAGAATGTTGTCCCAAAAGTCTTGGGGATCATCAAGATGTGTTGTGGAGAAATTGAGACGAGCTTTGATGTTCTTTTTGCTCAGCAGTGGTTTTCTCCTTGGAACTCGGACATTTTTGCCCAGTCTTTTCCTGATGGTGGAGGCATGAACGCTGACTTTAACTGAGGCAAGTGAGGCCTGCAGTTATTTGGACGTTGTTGTGGGGTCTTTTGTGACCTCTTGGATGAGTCGTTGCTGCACTCTTGGGGTAATATGGGGCGGCCGGACACTCCTGGGAAGGTTCTCCACTGTTCCATGTCTTTGCCATTTGTGGATAATGGCTCTCACTGTGGTTTGCTGGATTCCCAAAGCTTTGGAAATGTCTTTATAACCCTTTCTAGACTGATAGATCTCAATTACTTTCTTTCTCAATTGTTCCTGAATTTCTTTGGGTCTCGGCA
>NC_048422.1:5968575-5979284 GCF_013103735.1 Etheostoma cragini
TGTCTACATGCCTAAATGCACTGAGTTGCCGCCATGTGATTGGCTGCTTAGAAATTAAGTGTTAACGAGCAGTTGGACGGGTGTACCTAATAAAGTGGCCGGTGAGTGTATATATATGTATGTGTGTGTGTGTGTGTGTATATATATATATATACTCACACTCACTGGCCACTTTATTAGGTTGTTGTTTTCAACATTTCCTTTTGAATAGTTTAGTATATATCTTCAAAAAATAATTTTGTAATAATGCTACATAATTATAATTATAACAATATATGGCGTCAATGTGTCCTTGCCTTAGCCGTAGTAGGGTGTTTTATTGGAGTTGTAAGGACATGCCGGTGAAACCTTCTGGTTAGAGGGCTAACCTGTAGAAGAGTTGATTTTTCTACAGCGACATACGTATGAAGTCTTCTTTCACGAGGCCTCCACAAGGAGCTCAGCTGCTGTAGTACTGATTTGCAGTACCATGGTGTAATGATCTCCTTCAAACTAACTACATCTTTAGAGAATCTAAATGTAAGGCTGCAACCATTATCGGCATTGTTGATACATCTGTTGATTATTTTCTCGATTAATTAATTGTTTGGTCTTTCAATTGTCAGAAAATGATGAATAATGTTGATCAGTGTTTCCCAAAGCCCAACATGACGTCTTTTGTCCACAAATCAAAGATATTCAGTTTACTGTCACAGAGGAGAGAGTAAAGTAGAAAAAAAATCACACTTTAGAAGCTGGAGTAAGAGAATTTGTCATTAAAAATGACTCAAGCCGATAAATAGATTATCAGAATCATTGGTGATTAATTTAATAGTTGACAATTAATCTATTAATATTTGCTCCTTGGTCTGAATGTAATTAGATTTGAATGAGTGGGTTTGTAACTGGCCTACATCAAGTTTCTAAACACATTGCAGCCAACTACAGTTCTGGTAAAAAAAATATCTTCAACTTTTATGATAAAAGTTTCACTATACTAAGGCTTCACTAAGACCTTCACTTGACACTATTAATTCTATTCATAATTCCATTTTGATAGTAATGACATCATGATGAAACCACCTGACATAGTGGAAATCAAATCAAAGGTTTTTGACCCGACCCAAGTATCACTTTTATCCATGTCCTCTGCTTCATCATTAATGCACAAATGAAAAAGAATTATTTGAATTATTTCTGCTAAATCTGAGATCACATGATTCATGTTGTGTAAGGTTGCCTAGATACAAATGATGGGCGTAACCTCCTCTAGAAACGTCCTCTCCCAGGGTCAAGGGTGATCAATATTACAGAAATCAGAAAGTCACCTAATAATGAACCAAAATCTGATTTATGAGTATGTAGTGTTCATATTATCCTGTTTAATCCAACAAGGCCTTTAACACAATATACAATATAGGCAGTTTATTCCTACCCTGACAACCGACGCACAGGAGAGTTTCACTTCCATCAGAGATTGTAATGGTTGTGGTTTTAAAGGTTATTTTTGGGGCATTTGTAGGCCTTTATTGAAAGGACAGCTGAAGAAATGAAGGGGGAGAAAGAGGGGGGAGGACATGCAGGTCGGAATCAAACCGGCAAAAATCTACTTTTTCATACTCGTCCAAGGCCGTGAGCATGATCTGCACAACGCCTGGTGCTTATTATCTCCAGATGGACCTGACCAAAAGTTATCAAAAGAAATTTGGCTACGTAAACGTCCACATTTCACGAAACTAATTTTCCTAGCTAGCTACCACACACATATCTTAGCCATATTAAATGTTATCAGCAAAGAATTTTGAGACCATTGTTCAACATCCCACTACGATGCTCTGTACCAAATTTGGCAAATATAGGCCATTAAGGGGCGCTATAATCAACATTTATTTGTTTTGGCCAATAACTCAATTCATTTAAATTTGCAATTTGCAAAAGCTCTTTCACAGTAAATGCTATCTCTCTCGCTCTGAGGCTCTTTAACAGTTTTGGTAAAGATAGGCCATTAGGATATAACACACAGCCTTTTGGAGCTAAAAGCTTACAGTCGCCCCGTTCTGCTGATGTTTTTGTTGTCTTCCTAGAAGGTTTTGTATCCAGCTTAGAAGTCCAGAGTTTTTCAGGGTCAATTAATCCATACTGTTAGATCCTAGATTAATACACTGCAATTTAGAAATGTAAATAGTTTGTCCTTATATGAGTTATAATGTTCAATATGTTCATTTTTTGGGATGCACATTAGAGTGCGCATCGGGCCGGATTTTTCTGTCCGAGCTCGGCCCGCGTCCGACAGAGCAGTAACCGAACCCGACCTGAGCCCGACAGGCATTAAGATATTTATGTCCGAGCCCGACCCTTGCCCGACACAATTAAAATCGCATTTGTTTCTCATACTAATGACACATGTACGGTTGTTTGTGTGGAAAGCCCGCTTTTATTAACATCATATGTGGGGGATTATGTCAGTAAATCTGAGTAAAATAAATACCTTGCTTAACCTGTATAAGCCGCCCCAATAAGAGATGCGGTAATTCAGCATTCACTCACACATATACTGTACATGTTTAGTTTAATGCCTTGCTGCCACTGCTGAGAATGTAATATGATAGGTTTACTTGATATAGCACCTTTTACAGACAAAGTAGCAAAGTGCTAAACATGATAACAATTTGTAAAATACAGTAAGACCCAAACAGTAAATAAGCAAGCAAAAAAGAAAAAACAAACCAATAGAAATAAAAACCCAAAAGTTATAAACAGGAAAAAAGAATACGTTTACACAAAAAATGTTCAATGCCTTATCGCGCTGATGTGACCGAGCCCGACCCGAACCCGAGCAGTCTTTCTAAAAATCTGTTCGAACCCAGCCCGGCCCGTCAGGTACCGTCGGGTCCCGTCGGGCTCGGTCGGGTATCCATCCTCTAATGCACATCCAGGGCACGAAGCTCCCGTTCCACCACATCCCAAAGATGCTCTATTGGGTTGAGATCTGGTGGCTGTGGTGGCCATTGTAGTACAGGGAACTCATTGTCATGTTCAAGAAACCAATTTGAAAAAATGATTGGAGCTTTGTGACGTAGTGCTTTATCCTGCTGGAAGTAGCCATCAGAGGATGGGTACATGGTGGCCATAAAGGGATGCACATGGTCAAAAACAATGCTCAGGTAGGCCGTGGCATTTAAACCATGCCCAACTGGCACTATGGGGCCTTAAGTGTGCCAAGAGAACATCCCCCACACCATGACACCACCACCACCAGCCTGTACAGTGGTAACAAGGCATGAGGGATGTTCTCATTCTGTTTACGCCAAATTCTGACTCTACCATCTGAATGTCTCAACAGAAATCGAGACTCATCAGACCAGGCAACATTTTCCCAGTCTTCAACTGTCCAATTTTGGTGAGCAAATTGTAGCTTCTTTTTCCTATTTGTAGTGGAGATGAGTGGTACCCGGTGGGGTCTTCTGCTAGTGTAGCCCATATGCCTCAAGGTTGTGCGTGTTGTGGCTTCACAAATGCTTTGCTGCATACCTCGGTTGTAACAAGTGGTTATTTCAGTCAAAGTTGCTCTTCTATCAGCTTGACTCAGTTGGCCTCTTCTCCTCTGACCTCCAGCATTGTTAAGGCCCACAGGACTGCCTCATACTGGAAGTTTTTCCCTTTTCACACCATTCTTTGTAAACCCTAGAAATGGTTGTTCGTGAAAATCCCAGTAACTGAGCAGATTGTGAAATACTTAGACCGGCCCATCTGGAACCAACAACCATGCCGTGCTCAAAATTGCTTAAATCACCTTTCTTTTCCATTCTGACATTCAGTTTGGAGTTCAGGAGATTGTCTTGACCAGGAGCACACCCCTAAATGCATTGAAGCAACTGCCATGTGATTGGTTGATTAGATAATTGCATTAATGAGAAATTGAGGAGGTGTTCCTAATAATCCTTTAGGTGAGTGTATATAGAACTGTTTTAGACAACACAAACGCTTGTGTTGCTTTGCTGTTTGTGATATCAATATATATCTGAGATTCATGTTTCGTTTTCTTTATGGTCCTACAATTTTTTTAACATTCAAGAAACCTCAGTGCAGCACAGTGTAGCTCAGTTTTTCCTGGAAAAAAATGAACCATATATTGACTATGGACAACAGCGTTGATGTTTTACAAGCTTTTAAATAGAAAATAAAGCCAGACGGACCAGAGGTTGTCGAAAATCAACAGAAATGTAGTGCAGACCTTGTGGCTCAAACTTCTTTCTATTTTCTGACGTTTGCCTCCCCCTGTTAACCTTCGGGTGCCGCTTCCGCGTTGTAGCCAGGGTCAAGTCGAGGCGACTGGCGCAATGAGGCTCGGACCCCGTAATAACCGCTTGCCGTTCTAGTTAAAAATTTGGCGCTCTTTTATTTATACTCCTACTTATATCTTGTAAACGCCTTGCTTTTTGCTTTGCTTCTGTTATATCTACCACGGCCGCTAGAGGGCACCGCCACTATAACGCAAATATGAGTCGTAATTGCTGCTTTAACAAACAACTTCTGTGTGTGAGAACAGTCTTGTTTACTCACAGTCAGTGGTGGGAAACTTACTTTTAAAAAGTAATTAGCTACAGTTACTAGATACTTCTTCCAAAAAGTAACTAAATTAGATACTTTGTTGAAATTATTACTTTCAAGTACATTATTAAATGCTCAAATGTGACCCCACCCCTATTTAATGGAACTTAAAATACATGTGCATGTTCAATTATTTATGATAAATCTGAATATTATTATGAAATGGACACATAATACAATATGTTAACAGAAACTGTAGAGAAACCTAAACTCTTTTAATGTTGCTGTGGGACAAAGTGAGATTAGCCTCCAGTCAAATGGCATGTACGTAGATATTACGTCTAGTTGCAAATAACGTAAGTGGCCTGATGTTTATACTTAGAGAGAGAGAGAGAGAGAGAGAGAGAGAGAGAGAGAGAGAGAGAGAGAGAGAGAGAGAGAGAGAGAGAGAGAGAGAGAGAGAGAGAGAGAGAGAGAGAGAGAGAGAGAGAGAGAGAGAGAGAGAGAGAGAGAGAGAGAGAGAGAGAGAGAGAGGCCACTCTAGAGTCATATGCCTGTTTTCTGACCAAGGTGGAACATTTTTAGCAGGAAAAATGAGGTTACTCGTTACTGAAAAAGGTAACGCCGTTACACTGCTCACAGTATACCCTGGAGAGCAGCAGTTTTATTTAATGACATGATTATAATTGATGTTCCAATACATTTTATATCAAGTTTAAATTTATTATCCAAAGCTCTTTACCCCCTCTTCATCTTTGTCTCTCTCACACACACACACACACACACACACACACACACACACACACACACACACACACACACACATATAGACATACACACACAGACTTAGCTGCAAAATGGCAGTTACCAAAGCAGTCTCAGCAATAATATGCATCAACAGTGCTTTTAATTACGTGCAAGTTAATTAGGTCTCCTCACTGGATCGGATCCTTTGAGCTAATGAAACAATTTCCAGGTTACTCTACATAGTTACTTTGTTGATGTAATAGAAAAGTATATTTTAGACGTGTGTTTTTTGTGTATACTTGTCTTTTGAACAAATTTTGCTTGAATTTAACTATTTGGATTCAGCATCACTCAACAGTTACAATAGGATGATTACAGAAGAATTTGAATTCTAGTGTTGTTTTTTTGCTGGAAACAAGCCTTTTATGCATTTAAAATATTTCATGCAGTACTGGCCCGAGTAAACGGTCCTAGAGGTCTTGGTAAACTCAGAGGTTTATTTTATTTAGAAATGAGTGGAAACCAACTGACTGACAATTGAAAGACACATTTGGCATCACAATGATTTTCCCAACCATGCTTTGGTCTTTAATCAGTGCTGGAGTCTTTCAGCTCACTGGCATCCATCTACGAAGGGACATCAAAACAGGAGCAAACCTTTGGACAGATAGATCACTTTGTAAAAAATAATATTCAAAATAGCGCTGATCATATACTGTACTGCATCATTGCTGATAAATATGACCTTATTAACCGTGTATAATCGAAACAGGACCAAAATGCTATTTCTAAGTCACTGTTGGTATCAGTTACAAAAGTACAACTAAGTATTCAATGTTGGACAGTAGTTTAGGTATATGAACCATAATTAATGTGTAATTAGTCAACTAAGAATTTATTCGGTCCAGTACAGACCTTATTGGTCAATTAACTCACATTGGAAATGACATATCCTCATTTATAAGAGTTAAGATCCATCTTCAGTGTGATTCATTTTTCATTTGATGTTGTAAAGCTACAAGTTATATTACAAAGGCTATGGAAATTTAGATCAGTCCTCAACATTTGGGTCCTAAGAATTCATATTTGAATGCACAGTTTGTTCAGCTTCCTCGATATACTCAGTACACAAATACATTCAGAATCTACTGCAGTATCCTTTCCAACCTTTGTTAAGCCATCATATCTGCTTTTATTATTGTAAAACATAACTGTGGTATTGTGTAATATTGGTTAGTTAGCGCTAACGAAAATAACAGAAATCATTGAAATGAATAGCAAATATGTAATCTCACTTCATGTCGTTCTTTGGGGTCTAGTAAACAGTTCGAATAACTTATGTTACTTGAAAAAGTTTAAAATCTATACTTAAATATAAATTTGATTTGGATTCAACACTAGATTCAGAGTCAATGAAATGTTATTGAATCCCGACCCTCACTTTTACAGTTAATTTAACTTGTGTAATGGCAACCTGGAAGGCCGGAAAAACATAACACAAAATAACCAACAACACATTTAGAAAGAGACAGCTGTAATTAAAGGTGCTGCATTCAAGATTTTTGGGGCTCATCACCGATTGCTGAAAGCAGTATTGGTTGATACCGATCACCGATCACTGATCTATTTATCATGTCATATTACATTTTACATGTGTGTTACAGAGCGAGAGAGACATTACATATTAGTCTTAACTACAATGTATATGTATTCCAATTAACTGAAGATAATGTACTGTGAATTGTCAACTGTTTACTTTTATTGACATGAAACTTTCAACATTCTACTTCCTGTGAGAAACAGCTTAGAGATTTACAAATGAGCTTTATTTCGAAATAAATTACAAAAAAACTATCATTGTTAATTTACTCAAACTTAAAGTGTAATTAAACTTAAAGTGCAGAGCAAAGAAAACAAAATAGAGATTAGTAAAGCCATATCTCTTAAAGCTTACTTGTTTAGCATCAATGGCAGATTTTTCTTTAGAAATGTAAGAATCTCTGCATTTTTGGCAGACAGCTTGTTCCTCTTCCCATCTACAATATTCCCTGCTGTGCTAAAAAGGTGCTCACTATCTACACTTGTGCATGGTGCACAAGGTAGGCTCGTGCTGCTTGTGCGTCGTGGCTGCCAGTGAACATGGAAGGCAAGTCGTAGTCAGCTCCATAAGCACAGGCCTGCTTCTATTCCATCAGACTCTGTAGCATATTAACGGGACTGTTCCACCTGGTACGTACATCCTTTTCTAGCCACTTCATAGGCTTGCCAAGTTGCTTCTGAATATTTTGAAGTTGAGAGCAGGCAAGCTGGGAATGTTTGAAATGACCGACAATGCGTCTTAAACAGGCTATTATATCAGCAATGCTGCGTTGTGATAAAACTACGTCTGCAACGGCAAGCTGCAGTGTATGAGCCATGCACGGCAGGTTGGGTAGATCTGCATCCCTCATGGCCTTTACCATGTTCTTGGCATTATCCGTTAGAATAACGTGCACTTTTTCTTTCAGGATTCCCCATGCGCAAAACATGTGGCTGAATGCGGCAGCAAGAGCCTCCGAGGTGTGTGACTACGCAGTTAGGCTCAACATGGACATGGTACAGCTTTCTGCCTCTTGGATTTTCCTTGTCACACACGTTGCAAATCCCTAATGTATTGTCTTTTTTCAGACACCTTGTAGAACTGCCAGGCCGGTGAATGTAGGGAGGGTGAACTTCTCACGAGTAGTGCGTCTCATTTAAAGCCTTTATCGGCCGATAACGATCAGTGACCGATCAATCGGAGCACATTAGTTGTAATATGTTGTTGATATGATGCAGCGGAATCTGCAAAGACACCGGTTGTGGACCACAGCAACTAAATCTGTGTGTGTGCGTTTGTGCGTGCATGTGTGTGCGTGCATCAGAGGTGGAAACATTCAAACAACAACCTCCTGATTTGACAGTATAAAAGTAAAGATATTTTGTAAATGAGGTTGGAGGTGCTGAACATTTTCCACAGCTTGACCATGTTTAGGCGACAGCCATTTTCATTGTCTGTTTTTAAATTTGTGTTTTGCTGCTGGCTGTCTCAGTGGTATCAGGCCCAGATGGGGCCGTCCCTCGCCGTCTCTCTTCGGGCCCATTAATGTCAGACTCTGGGTTTTCAGCTGGTTTCAGCACCCATCTGTCTCTACATCCCCTGTCCTCCCACGTCTGTTTAGACCTGCCATTGCCGTGAGTGTGTGCGGAGGAGGAAAGAAGCTCACAGAGACAGCTGACAACAGAATAGTGTGTGTGTGTTCGCGTGTGCGTGCATGCGCACACGCCGTTGAAACAAAATGTTTGATAGATGTTTAGCAGTGGAGTGGAGAATTTTCTAGAATTTTCCAAGTTTACCAACGTTAAATCTTATTTGACGTGTTAGGGGTTGCTGTCTATAGTTATTAATATTTAGTTATTAAATTAATACACTGTACTTGGAAGTATTATAAGTAAAATACATATAAACTATTAGGGCTGTCAATAGATACAAATTTGTAATCGCGATTAATCGCGAGTGTCGTACTTAACAATCACAACACAATGGAATCACACATTTTTTAATCTGTTCAAATTTTACTTTTGTTTCAAGTTTTTAATGCTCAAGTGGTATTTGGGACTCAACTACTCTGTTCGTAACTCAATTCACATTCAACAGTACATGCAACTAACTTTAGTCTTGTGGAGAACAAGTTAATTGTGCGTTAAAATAATTAGTGACATTAAAAGGAATTTGTGTTAACTCGTTATTGACATGTTCATTTTGAGGTACACTTGAAAGCACCATTAAGTCCTGTTGAAGCCCACGCACTTTACCATTCCTTGTTTGATTCCTTGTCTGGTTAAAACGAGACCGATAAGAACATGCATTGCAACAATGTTTAAAAATAAACACTACATTGTAACGCTGGCTGCACAGATTGTGCAGACGCAGACCACTACGATTCTCACACACATACACACACACACACTGTTAAAATCATACGCTGGACACTATAGTAGTCTTTCTACGTGGATTTAGTTAATGATCGGGATAACAGTTATGTAATAAAATTTTAGTGTAGGAAGGGTGTAGTGCTACGTATACAGATGAAGACTTCGCATGATGTAACTGATAAACAAACATTACAGTGTAGCTAGCCTGTAACACTCACCTTTGATTATGAAGCTATTCCTGTTTTTTACTTCCCATATGACAGCGTTGTTAACCCATTCACTCTTGAAACAAAGATAGCTATCCGTACTTTTGTAGGCTTTCATTTTTTGTGCAGTGTAAGGTGATAGTCTCTATAAAGTAGGTGTAAATATCTTAAAACTTCACGCAGACAGCAATATGATGTTAATGGTGAGGTGACATCGGTCACGGTGCTGTTTAGGGTTAATTTTGTCAGACAAGACAAGACTAAATACCTCCTTCAACGACCATTTATCCATGCCGAAGATGAGACGATGACGAGTCTGCACCTAAGACTAAATTAACATGCATTATTGTTGATGAAAAAAGACTAGAGTAAAATGTTGTGCATAAAATAAAAACTAAGATAAAATCTCTCTTCATTTTTGTCTACAATCGTCTCTACTTTTTATATCGTGAGATAGAACTAGTGCCTGTTCCAGACGGGCCAATTACTTGGTTCCCAGTATTTTTTCCCCCCACTAAGCAAACTAATAAATTGCGGCTTGGCTGTGGCTCATCCAGAGATTTGGCATGTCTCCTTTGTTTTCATGGGAAGGAGGAAGCCCGGTTCAGCCTGCTGCAGAAACCGCTACAACGCATAGCGATGTGCCCTGGGCAAGGAAAGGGGTGCTGGCGGCTGGAGAAATGTATGCAACTGCTGGCAACAAAACAAGGTGCTGTAGAGCCCAGGAGCCCTGGTGCTTATCTAACATCTGTCTGTGAAAAAAGGTGCTGTAGAGCCCAGGAGCCCTGGTGCTTATCTAACATCTGTCTGTGAAACAAGGTGCTGTAGAGCCCAGGAGCCCTGGCGCTTATCTAACATCTGTCTGTGAAACAAGGTGCTGTAGAGCCCAGAAGCCCTGGCACTTATCTATCATCTGTCTGTGAAACAAGGTGCTGTAAAGCCCAGAAACCCTGGCACTTATCTAACATCTGTCTGTGATCAAGGTGCTGTAGAGCCCAGGAACCCTGGCACTTATCTAACATCTGTCTGTAAAACAAGGTGCTGTAGAGCCCAGGAGCTCTGGCATTTATCTAACATCTGTTCACGTTTGTCTTTGCATAAAGGAAGAGGCTTGACATAAAAAAACAGATGAGTTTAACAAAGTTGCATTCAACAAAAAGTGTACACTCACCGGCCACTTTATTAGGTACACCCGTCCAACTGCTCATTAACACTTAATTTCTAAGCAGCCAATCACATGGCGGCAACTCAGTGCATTTAGGCATGTAGACA
>NC_048422.1:5979384-5999860 GCF_013103735.1 Etheostoma cragini
AGTTCTGAAGGCAAAAGGGGGTCCAACCCGTTACTAGCATGGGGTACCTAATAAAGTGGCCGGTGAGTGTATATCATTCAAGTGTATTTTGTCAGGTAATTATGACATTTAACCAATATTTGAGATATATGAAATAGTATTTGACTTAAATGGTTATCAGAAATAATAATTTATTTAAAAAAAGACTAAAATGTTGACTAAGACACCTGAGTGCTCTTTTGACTAAAACTGGACTAAAATGACGAGGCTTTAGTTGACTAAAACTGGACTAACAAAAAAACATGTTAATCACTTAATATGACTAAAACTAACAAGGACATTTGGAGCAATACTAAGACTAAATGGGTGAAAAACAGGTGACCAAATTAACACTAGTGCTAACTCACGTTACGATCCTCTGAGACATGCAGGAACAACAGTGGTTTCTATACCCTGATGACTGACTGACAGGCTGAGGTTGTAAGGCAAGGCAACTTTATTTCTATAGCACCTTTCAACAATTATGTTCGACAATAATAAAAGCAGATATGATGGGTTAAGGCAATTCAGTTACATTCCTTTGCACTTAAGTTAGTTCTCTGTTACGGTAATTCAATGTTGAAACCCCGGCAGTCACCAAGTTTATTATTAAAGGTTTGTGTCATTATGCAGTTTAAACTAAAAAGTCTTTGTTTACATTCCATTGCATTTAAATTGGTTCAATATTAGCCCGTACACAATCTAATTTTTTTATTCATTTATTTATTATTTATAATATGTTCATGTTGTGGTTTTCATTAGTTTCTCTGTTTTAGTTCATTTTGGCCAAGTCTGGATTGATGCCAATCCTGAGTATCTGACTGGTGCACCTATCCACAAGCACAACCAGTGTTATTACTCTGAGTGAGCAGTGTTACTAGAATTTTTTTAATTTTGATAACCGTTTTGGTTCACAATTAAGGTGGGAATAGAAGTTTTGTGTTTAATGTATTTGTGTTGATGTATTGAAATGGATTTTAAAACATATGGTATTGAAAAAAGTATTGTTAGGAACCTATATGTAAATGTAAATGTGCTGTATTTATATAGCGCTTTTCCAGTCTTAACGACTGCTCAAAGCGCTTTTACATCTACAGGAAACATTCACCATCACACACATTCATACACTGTGGCCGGGGCTGCCGTACAAGGTGCCACCTGCTCATCAGATAAACACTCACACACGTTCACACTCCGATGCGCAGCACCGGGGGCAACTCGGGGTTCAGTGTCTTGCCCAGGGACACTTCAACAATGACTGCAGGGGCGGGGATCAAACCGTCAACCTTCCGATTGGCAGGCAACCGCTCTACCACTGAGCCACAGCCGCCCCCATATCAAAACTGAGGTATTGAAATTCGCACCGGATCGAAAGATTTTGAACGATGCCCAGCCCTAATTTCCAATTTTTAAAAAGAAATTGTGACACTCCTTTATATTTATGGCCTCTGGCTCATTTCACTACTATCCAGTCCAGTGCAGTCCATAGCACACCAGGCTGCTAAATTAGCCCACTAACTCACTTTTTAGTGCCTTTTAATGCTTATAGGGACGATGAAGAGGTGCAGCTTGCCATACTGCTCTCTTAACATTCAGCAAAAATGTATAAGTACAGTCTTATACTTTGACTGATAATGCAGATCAACAACTTTTACGAAGCATAATATTTCTAGTGGATTAAAGCTGCTATAGTTTAGATCTTGCATTGCCAGATCTTCCTCCACAGCGCTGCGGAGGAGGGTCTGGCTAGTCTACACAGCATCCCAGGATGGGAGAAAAACATGCTCTGCTTTATTGGCATTCACAATTGTCTTGAAAAACTGATTGGACAGATAGTCTAGCTAGCTGTCTGGATTTACCCTGCAGAGATCTGAGGAACAGTTAACCATAGTCCTCAGAAATCCACCGGAGTTTAAAATCCCAACACAAAGAAATCGGAAGGTGACGAACATCCGGCCTAAAAAGAGGGACATCCGGCAGAATTCTCTGCAGCACCTGAACAATCCTGGAAGTGGAAAGTCGTTGTTATAGACTAGAGCTAGGACACTGTGTGAGAGAATTGATATACTGAGAAGTGCAGAGGGTCTAATGCATGCTTGCAAATGACATAGTGTACAGGTGATTGACTGCTGATGTGGAGATGTAGATGGATGTTTTATGGGGACGGGCTGTACGAGAAACGTCATCTTGATTGCGTTTCCAGCAGAGAGAGAGAGAGATAGAGGGAAATTATATCATAGAATAGAGGTGGAGGCTTTGTTTAAATTGGGCTGTGTGGATTTGCTGTAGCTGCCGGAGTTAATTTTCTGCATAGCTGAGCACTGAAAGCATGAAAAACAGCTGTGTATAGCGGGGAGATAGCTGCCTGTAAGAAAGAGTAGCACTGCAGGATGCTGGAAGGGTTGTTGACAAGATCTGGATGCCTGGAGGAGGTTACTGCAGTGCTGCTTTGTCAGAGGCCTTTGACTTATAAGGACATGGGGTGTGCAGAGGTACATGTCAAACAGGGTGGCAGAGGGAATTTGACAGATTTTTTTTGACAGATTCACATGTTTCACAACTGTGAATTCATCAGAAGCACTTTGCTCCAGCTCCCTCCTGATGACAGAACATTAAAATATATAAAAGACAAAATAAATAGATGGCAGGGTATTGCCATAATGCCGCGCCATCTTTTGTACTCAAGTTCTTTGTCAAATGTATTTCAGCCAGACAGGGTTGTTATGTAAATGCATAATATCTTCAGAGTTAATGTTTGGCGTCTAAGCTCTGGCATTGTCACTGCTCAAAAGAATACACCGTGCTCAGCACAGCAGAGATTGAGGTTTGGCAATAAGGTCCATCCCAGAGTAAGGTTGTCTTAAAGCCTACAGGTGGATACTGGGGTGCTTAAGAAATGTCAGCAGCAAGTTTTCTGGTGAGCAGTGCATTACATAGCTCAGTAGTGAGCTTAGCACTGTAGGCTGAAATACAGTACATGCCCTATTGCGTGGATGTATAATGTATTGAGTAGAATCTCTCATGTGTGACTGAGTAGCAGCACACTTGAGATAAACGCCTGTGCTAAGGCCTGTGCTTGATTTTTAGAATGGGGTGATCTTCAAAAGGATTAACGGAATGCTAGGGGTGTAAATGTGTAATCTTTTGAACTCTGCATGTTTCTGATATATTAAATCCTCAGCCAGTATTTAAAACCTTTTAAGAACAGATTACATTTCTTTTGCTCTGTGAGGACGGTTTGGTTTGTAACTTTAGTGTATGTATATGGCCTGTTTGGCTGAAATTTACCACAATTGACGAGTCCAAGCCTGAGGACATTTTTAGGCCAAAAATTACCTTTAGTCTGATATCTGCGCTGATAACCAGTGTTGGGCAAGTTTACTTTAAAAAAATAAGTAGTTAGTTACTAGTTACTTCTTCCAAAAAGTATCTTAATTAGTTACTTAGTTACAAATTATAAAAGTAGTTACTTCAGAAAGTAACTATTGCGTTAAGTAAATTTTGTGACCCCATCTAAACCCCTCTTTACCGAACTTAAAATACATATGCATGTTCAATTATTATCTGATAGATCTGAATATTATTATGAAATGGACACTTAATACATGCATTATTAAGAGAAACAGTTTACACAAATCTAAACTCAATGTTGCTGTGGGACAAAGTGAGACTAGCCTCCAGTCAGATGCCATGTACGTAGATATTACGTCTATTGGATCGATAAAAATAACACAATAGATGTTTTGGAACTTTTATATATACCCCCCACGACGGAGAATGAATGCGTGTGCCTGAGCATTGATTGACACGCAGTTGGACATTACCCCTGGCCCTGATTGGAGGATCTAAACAGGGAGAGTGTTATTACTATTACATGCATCATGTAGTCCTACACAAACATGGGGTCAGTTTCAATAAATATGACAGAAAGTTAATGACAGAAAGTTAGTTACAGTAAGTTTTACCTACTACACCTTTAAAGCACCCTGCCATTCTCGCTCTAACTTACGCTAGTCTCGTGAGGGCTTGTGGTTAACTGCCATACCGCAGTGAAATGTTTCTTTGTTACCACGTTAAGAATAACACTATACCGTCACAGCCCTAATGCGAACGCATGTTAAATGGCATCACTGTTATAAAAACAATCCAATCACAGTGGTTTTATGGTTTGTCTTCTATCATCTACCTTCTGAATGCAGTTACTAGCACTCAGAGAACAACTTAACAGAGCAGGGTAAGGAAAACAAAGTAACAATGTATGATACAAATTGATGATCTCAAATAAAACAGATAAGAAAGGCTTTGTTCAGAGTTTTTATAGCATGGAACGTAACAGATTCACAACAACCCTGATGTGCCGATCACTGGCATTAGAAACAAACAAACCGGAGCAGCCTTCAGATGTAGCGATACAATCGTTGGCCAAATTCACTCCCAAGTGCTAATTTCCAAACCTGTCACAGTCATTTGTTTGCCTTTCACAATATACTATTCATCACTTACTTAATGTGTCAATACCTGTTGCCTCCACACCAGTGGTGCATCAAAACAGTTGCTAATAAAAGGCACTAAAGTGGTGTGTTTTTATTTTGAATTGTCAACCAAGGTGGCAGCAAATAAGATAAAGGCGTTTGAGTTTGATGGGCAAGGAAAACCCTGCTGTAAATGCAGAGCTGTGTAGAAAGTTGTTGGTGGGTTTTCTCTTGGTTTTCTCTTTTTTTTTATTAATTTTTTTTATTCAGTTATTGTGAGTCTGACTTTTAATAGTAGCTTCTGGACTATGTTTTGGTAGTGACAGAAATTCTGCTTGAAAGTATTTTGGGCTAAAACACTTGGAAAAATGGCAAAGGATCACCCATAGGCCATACCGTTGATGCTTAAAGGAAAACATAATATAGGCTAACTGAGCCATTGTTAATATTATTAGTAACATATTGTATGGTGTGCTTTTCTGTGAAATATATGCGGTGTACATACAGTGAGAAAAATAAGTATTTGAACACCCTGCTATTTTGCAAGTTCTCCCACTTAGAAATCGTGGAGGGGTCTGAAATTGTCAATGTAGGTGCATGTCCACTGTGACAGACATAATCTAGCATGATTTTTTTAACTATTTATTTGTATGAAACCGCTGCAAATAAGTATTTGAACACCTGAGAAAATCAATGTTAATATTTGATACAGTAGCCTATGTTTGCAATTAAAGAGGTCAAACGTTTCCTGTAGTTTTTCATCAGGTTTGCACACACTGCAGAAGGGATTTTGGCCCACTCCTCCACACAGATCTTCTGTAGATCAGTCAGGTTTCTGGGCTGTCGCTATGAAACACAGAGTTTGAGCTCCCTCCAAAGATTCTCTATTGGGTTTAGGTCTGGAGACTGGCTAGGCCACGCCAGAACCTTGATATGCTTCTTACAGAGCCACTCCTTGGTTCTCCTGGCTGTGTGCTTTGGGTCATTGTCATGTTGGAAGACCCAGCCTCGACCCATCTTCAATGCTCTAACTGAGGGACTAGTTAGGGACTATGTCTCCTTAATACAGTGCAGTCGCCCTGTTCCATGTGCAGAAAAACACCCCCAAAGCATGATGCTACCACCCCCATGCTTCACAGTAGGGATGGTTTTCTTGGGATGGTACTCATCATTCTTCTTCCTCCGTACACGGTTAGTGGAATTATGACCTAAAAGTTCTATTTTGGTCTCATCTGACCACATGACTTTCTCCCATGACTCCTCTGGATCATCCAAATGGCCATTGACAAAGTTAAGACAGGCCTTGACGTGTGCTGGTTTAAACAGGGGAACCTTCCGTGCCATGCATGATTTCAAACCATGACGTCTTAGTCTATTACCAACAGTAACCTTGGAAACGGTGGTCCCGTCTCTTTTTAGGTCATTGACCAGCTCCTCCCGTGTAGTTCTGAGCTGATTTCTCACCTTTCTTAGGATCATTGAGACCCCACGAGGTGAGATCTTGCATGGAGACCCAGTCCGAGGGAGCATTTTTCACCAAGCTGCTTGGCAATTTCCCCGTAGCCCTTTCCAGCCTTGTGGAGGTGTACAATTTTGTCTCTAGTGTCTTTGAACAGCTCTTTGGTCTTGACCATGTTAGTAGATCTAACTAGTAGATTCTTACTGATTGTATGGGTTGGACAGGTGTCTTTATGCAGCTAACTACCTCAAACAGGTGCATCTAATTTAGGATAATAAATGGAGTGGAGGTGAACATTTTGAAGGCAGACTAACAGGTCTTTGAGGGTCAGAATTTTAGCTGATAGACTGGTGTTCAAATTCTTATTTGCAGCTGTATCATACAAATAAATAGTTACAAAATCATACATTATGATTTGTGGATTTTTTTTTTTAGATTATGTCTCTCACAGTGGACATGCACCCAATTTCAGACCCCTCCATGATTTCTACGTGGGAGAACATGCAAAATAGCAGGGTGTTCAAATACTTATTTTCCTCACTGTATATAGCAGTTCAGAACTTTCCAATGGATGAGCTAAAAGAAATCAAACAAAAACAGTGTGTAGTCAGGCAGTATCGTAAAGAGATTCTTGTCCCTGTCAGGGCATTAAGATGGTTATTTCTGTCAAAGTTTGACTTAAGCTGATAAAACTTGGCCCAGAATTGACACAGGAAAAGAGACCGAGATGATAATGAAACATTTCCGAAATGCGAGCCTATATTACTGTCAGGGAGCATCACTCGGTCAGTGTTGCATTATTGGCTGAAAGATCGAAGACTTTCAGCAGGCGTTTTCATACCAGCCTTGTTCAGTTTGGTTAAATTGAGCTCTGAAACCTTGTTTATCCCCTTGGTGCGGCACATTTGGGCAAGTGTGAACACAGCAATTGCACTCTGATGCGGACTAAAAAGGTGTTCATCCTCCTCAAGGTGGTCTCGGTTCAAAGGGCAGAGAAGCAGATTACTTAATAAACTAATTACAAAATCTCATTAAAAAAATAAATTTAAAAGCAGGATATTGGTGGTAGAGTCAAGAAGCAGTCAATCCATTGGCTCTGAGTTTTGATATGCTTGCATGCCTTCGGTAAGAGCACCTCCCAGTTATCCTGGTTCCATACCTACAGTATGAATCACCCGCCTCATCCACAACACTGGTTTTGGAAACAATGAATCAACTAATCAGTTGGAGCTAAGTATGTGGGAATAAGAATGTGGATGACTTCTTCTTTCTAGCCAGCTTTATAGTTCGATTCATGAAGAATAGCCACCGGAAAATAGCAATCAAGACGGTCCCTAACAGCAAAATGTGTCCTGTGATTAACTCGAGCTCAGAAGACCTTTTCATTACTTGACCAAATGACTGATTTGATCAGTATGACAGTTACATAAGAATCAATCAAGCGTGTTCTGATGTTTCACCTCAATGCTTAAGGTTTGGTTATGTTTAGGCAACTAAAACTACTTTTACATTACATTTTATTATTATTATTATTATTATTATTATTATTGAGAAATCTCTCTTCTTTGTTTGTTTTTTTCTTCTTCAATTCATTGTTTAGTCAATATTAGGAATGGGCGATGTGGCCTAAAATCCATATTGCGATATACATTGCAGCCTCTATAAGGATATATATCACAACATATAAATTATAATCGAAACATGTCAGAACAGGTTACATAAACTGCTAATTATGACACCAAATAGACCCAATACACCCTGCCTACAAGGTTTGGCAGAGATTTAACATCTTGCTTCTTCCTTCATTATTCGCACCACCACAAGGGCTCGCGTTTTTAATTTTAAACATTTGATCAAGTTACCCATTCTCACGACAGTCTCACATTGATTAAAAAAGAACCTTGGTTTAACTTTCTCTTTAGAAAGTGAAACGCAAGAGGGAGCCTTCACTTGCCCTTTTCTAACAGACTTTCCTGCTTTAATTTCCCCAGCCATTATTAAGATCTAACGTGACCGACATTTCTCTGTGTAATTTCAATTTATTTCAGCCTAATGCAGCAGCTTGATGATATCAGGTGTGGAAAGCCTCCGTAAAGAAGCTAAGGAATGCGCTTGTTTGAGCAGCATTATTCATGACCACCTGTCCAGTCAGCTAAATTTAAAAACAAGTGTCCTCCACAGACCTGGGTGGCATTGTCTCCTTCTTGGTCCTTAGTATTGGTTATTTATTCAAGCTGAGCTATCACTACTGCCTGGACCCACAAGAAGTTTCACTATGTTCATAAAGTCATGTTAAATAAAAGTGCTAAATGGCTTTAATCTTGCCAAGCATGCTGGAAACAGATAACCCATTAAGATGGTGGTCTTGTTATCAGCTTTTTGTACTGTTGATGCATTTTTTTAAATTTGTCCAGCTCTTTATGTATCAGACAGGTTTGTTGTCGTGTTTCCCTGATGAAGTAGACTTTGATGGCATTTCTGGCTGCGGATGACACAGGATCACACTTGTTTTTTTGTGTTTTTACCTGAATCTAGTGTAATGTTTAGCTTCTCTTTATGCTGAGTTTTGGAGCAGCTGAAAGCCTCACCATGATTCCTCTGGAACTACTTCAGGGCTCCCTTTGAATGTTTTTACTGTGGCCGACAGAGGGGAAGACCAGAAGGGAAAATAAACCGGCTGATGTTGGATCTGTGGGTTTAGCAGATGCTCTGGGTTTCCTGTCCGTCACCAGTATTGATTAATTTACGACATGGCTGATTAGGATTCCAATATACAGTTAACATCAGTTGTGCTGGGGCAATGCCTGCCACAAAAGAACGATTCTATTTCATTCTAGATCAAATCCAATATCCTACCTGAAACAAATGTATAATCTATTTATTACTGACTGATGATGTTGGTACATGAAAGACAGCTTTGCTGCTGCACGGTTATTCTCCCTTTAACGGCAAGCGTTTGGTAAATGATGCAGTGTTAATAATGCAGAGGCTTACAGTTTACTGCTGTGAGTCATCCATAAGCCTCATCATTTACTCTGAAACTAAAGACATGTAACACTTCAGGGGGTAAAGATATAAATCTGTCTCCTCTTCCTCCCTTCTACTCATTTTATCCAGTCCCATCTTTTTTGTCTTCTCGCTTCTCTCTGCTGTATAAACCTAAATCAAACACACAGTAAAACAAATCAGTAAATTAAATACTGTGATAGCTAAAGAGGTTCCCATGCCCTTCATGTTGTAGTAAGCCTTCTTGTTCTGTGATAGTAATAGTCTCTTTATATGTTCTATGTAGTACAGATGCATGTTCATCATTTTGGTCATCGTTTGGTTCTAACATTCTGTAGCTTCCTAGTAACATCTGAGCCACACCAACCGTACCCATATACAGTACAATATGGTCTATATACAAACATGGATTCCAGTGAAGTAGTGACGTTGTGTAAAACTTAAATAAAAAACACAATTAAAAAATGATTTGCAAATCCTTTTTAACCTATATTAAATTGAATACACTAGAAAGAAAAGATATTTAATGTTAAAACTTTGTTTTTTTTTTCAAATATTTACTTATTTTGAATTTGATGCCTGCAACACTTTCTAAAAAAGCTGGGACAGGGGCATATCCTGTCCTGCACATATATGTGTTACATCACCTTTCCTTTTAACAACACTCTAAGCGTTTGGGAACTGAGGACACTGATTGTTGAAGCTTTGTAGGTAGGAGTAAGCGATGCATTCATTGTTGATGTACGACTTGAGTTGCTCAACAGTACGGGGTATTCGTTGAATTTTGTTCTTCATAAAGTGCCCCACATTTTCAATAGAAGACAGGTCTGGACTACAGACAGGCCAGTCTAGTACCCCCACTCTTTCACCATGAAGCCACACTTCATTAACACGTGCAGAATGTGGAATGTCTTGCTGAAATTAGCAGGGACAGTTGCTCAGATGGCAACATAAACCTGTATGTACCTATCAGCATTAATGGTGCCTTCACAGATGTGCAAGTTACCCATGCCGTTAGCACTAAGACCCCCCATACAATCCCAGATGTTGGCTTTTGAACTTTACGCTGATAACAATCTGGATGGTCCTTTTCCTCTTTGGCCCAGAGGACATGACGTCCATGATTTCCAAAAACAATTTGAAATGTGGACTCGCCAGACCACAGCTCACTTTTCCACTCTGCGTCAGTCCATCTCAGATGAGCTCGGGCCCTGAGAAGCCGACGGTGTTTCTGGGTGTTGTTGATAACGGGCTTTCTCTTTGCATGGTAGAGTTTTAACTCACACTTGTAGATGTAGTGATGAACTGTGTTAACTGACAGTGGTTTTCTGAAGTGTTCCTGAGCCCATGTGGTAATATCCTTTACATAATGATGTTTTTAATGCAGGGCTGCATGAGGGATCAAAGGTCACAGGAATTCCATGTTGGTTTTCAGCCTTGCTGCTCAATTGCAGAGATTTCTCCAGATTCTCTGAATCTTTTGATGATCTTATGGACTGTTGATGATACAATCCATGCATTCCTACTTTGAGAAATGTTCTTTAACTGTTGGACTATTTTCTCATGCAGCTGTTAACAATGTGGTGAACCTCGCCCCATCCTCGCATGTGAACAACTGAGCCTTTTGGGAATGCTCCTTTATACCCAATCATGACCAATTAACCTGTTCACCTGTGGAATGTTCCAAACAGGTGTTAATTGAGCATTCCTCAACTTTCCCAGTCTTTTGTTGCCCCTGTCCAAGCTTTTAAAACAATGTTGCAGGCATCAAATTCAAAATGGGTGAATATTTTCAAAAAAACAAGTTTCAGTTTTTAAATATATATTGTCTTTGTAGTGTATTCAATTGAATATAGGTTGGAAAGGATTTGCAAATTATTGTAACTTTTTATTTACGTCTTACACAACGTCCCAACTTGATTCTAGTACAGTATAATAACTTTGGTGGTCAACATGGCCCAAGTTGGAAAAGCAAGCAGGAAGCTAAGCAATGTACTATTGTGGACGCCATGATAGGTCAGATCTGAAAGTCTTGTTATTGTGTAATTTTGATTCTAACTAATCGATCAAGGCAGCGGTTAAGCTCTATGTTTGGCCAGGTTAAATTAAGGTTTTTGTAAAAGGAGTCTGGTGGCATCGAAAAGAATATATCTTCAGTTTAAGTGTACACTAGTCTTGCTTGCCAGGCCTATCTCCATAGCACTGCGCAGGTGCACTACAGTCTGCCCCTCTCTACTCTTTCTCCAAATCTATAAACCAGTGGTCACTGGACAATTAGCATGCTGTCATTATCTGAAGTAGTGTATATGTTACAGATAACAGAACTCCCTGAGCCATCAGCATGACTGTGGACTCTCTGTCTTGTTTAGAAGAAGATCAGGCAGATTGTATGACTAAATGCATCCAAACACTATTATTTCCTTTAAAAAAGAAAAAGACCGATAACTGTTGTTTTAGATAAATAAGGTGCTCTTGTGATGGTAACAGACTTTTACACCAAAAGTTCAAACCAAGTCATGTCAGGTTTATCTACCTGTAAAACTCAGATAAATGACTTGCTTCAGTAAAAAATGTCCCTTTAGAAATTCAAAAATAACAGAATGCCGTAATCAGAATTGAGTATTTAACCAATCTGTATAATAAAAGATCAGTGATCATTGCTATATATTATATATTCAACGTTCATTATTGCACATTTGATGCAATCTGTGAAAGTGCCATTATCTAACATGTCAAGTGCTCTTTTAAAAGTTGAAAAAGTGTGGGTTAATTTAATTTTGTGAAAAAACAAAAAAAAACTCTTAGCCAAACCTCCTTTAAATGATGCACATAATAACACTACATATACTCTGTAGACTGGTTATTTCATTGTTCACTGGCTTGCATTATTGTGTTGTAGTACATTTTTATTGTGTTATTTGTTTTCAATGTCACATGGCAGCAATGCTGTGCACATCAAAGGAGACCTGGGACAAAGGCTGCTTATAATATGCTTCTGTTCACAGACCCTGTATGTCTGTCTGTCTGTCTGTATGTCTGTCTGTCTGCCTGCCTGCCTGCCTTCCTGTCTGTCTGTCTGTCTGGATAAAAGAACATTGTCAACAGACTGAGTTTGTGTTTGTCTCTCTCTCTCTCTCTCTCTCTCTCTCTCTCTCTCTCTCTCTCTCTCTCTCTCTCTCTCTCTCTCTCTCTCTCTCTCTCTCTCTCTCTCTCTCTCTCTCTCTCTCTCTCTGCTGGCATAAAAGAACATTGTCAACAGACCGTGTGTGTCTGTGTCCCTTCTCCCCAGTGATGTCAGAACCCAGGGACATCATGTGGGCTCAGCTTGCTGTTTGACTGGCATGCTGATGAGAAGCCTGCGGCCACAAATTTCCTTTCTGCTTTGTGGGATAAAGGCAACTGTTTAAACTGTCGAAAACATTTGAAATTTAATTTCTTGGGCGCCTGGATAGCTCAGTTGGTAGAGCGAGTGCCCATGTATAGAGGATTATTCCTTGACTCAGCAGGCTGGGGTTCGACTCCCACCTGCGGCCTTTTGCTGCATTTTATTTCCCCCCTCTTTTGCCTTTCAGATTTGCTTAAAGTCCAACTGAAATTGGAAGGGATCCATTTTGCAGTCACAAATTATGTAAATAGATCTTTAAATGTATTGTTAGTATTCTCCGTTTAGGTAAAAAACAAAGTCAGAATAGCCTCTATGCTCCAAGCCTCTGAGGGGATGGACATGTGTGTGTTGACAGCTGAGCCTGCAGTTTGCAGCTCTCTCTCTCTCTCTCTCTCTCTCTCTCTCTCTCTCTCTCTCTCTCTCCGGGGGTTCCGACTCAAAAAGAACCCACTAGCCTAAATCATCCTCTTCTTTTGCTTGGCAGACTAGACACAGCAACTAGCCCCAGTCGTGCACCCAGCATGCGTATTGCCTTATTGACTTAACACTAATGAGATATGTGGTACCTATCGACAGTCATGGGACATTGATTGATATCATGAAGGTAGTTCCGCTGGCAACTTTGGATTTATATTCTGTAATAGAAAAGTATTAATGAAATTGAATTTCAGTGGGAAGATATCAGTCCCGCATGTCAACAAAATTCAGTAAAAGGTAAAGGCTTACCCACATATGGTGTGCAGGCATCAGTGTTGTAGTACTTAAGACCGTTCTCAAGATCGCATTTACGCTTGGTCTCGTCTCTGTCTCAGATAAAGCTGATTTAGGATTTTATTTTAAGACCTGTAAAGACCATAACTGCAGAGATATCACTAAATTGCCTTTGCATTGTCTGATTTTGTGTGTTAACGTCATTACTGTGATTGGATGTAAAACGTCCTGCTTTAAATAATACCAATAACATGACTCATTTCTAATTTGAAATTTGATACTGTTAACCCTCTTTCCCGCCCCCTTAACACGCACTCCCAAGAAAGTGAATCTCGGAGACAGAAGTAGTAGTTCTGGCTGTTTGGCACTGGTCCTGTCTTGGTCTTGACTTGGTGTCCACTCCTGAAAGTCTTAGGACCCTATTTTGCACCTGGTGCAGCGCAGCGCAAAACCCAACACAAGTGTCTGTGTCCCGTCCTGCTCCCACGTTGTTTAAATAAAAAGTGCCCATGGGCGTGCTGGTGTAACAGGGAAGTGTGTTCAGGTGGATTCTTGGCGTATTACTAGCTTGAGGAAGCAGGAATTGATCGCGCCATTTACCAACAAAAACCTGGTCTAAAGTCAATGGCGCAGCATTTTATTGTTAATTTAACAGTGAGTAAAATTTGTAATTGTGGCTATGCTCGTCCACAGCGTGCACACACTATGCTTGTCACACACACACAGGGAAGCACAGCAACCTACACACATGCAAAAGATTACAAATAAAAAAATGATGGTGCAAATCCGCCATCATAGAAATGTGCCAAGGTCCAAACGCGCCTGACTTTTAAAGGGAATGGAAGATGACACTCTGATTGGTTTATTGCATGTTACGCCCAGAACACACCTATGATTTATGAAGACACTGCGTACAACCCTCTTGAAGCATGCTCCTGGCACAGGGACCCTCTTTTCCACCGTCAAATTAGCTAAAATGGATTTGAACAGGCCCTAAACACAGCTGCACCATGTGCTTCACGCGCCGTGAAGCACATGCACAATCTACACGCCGTAGATTGTTAAAATAGGGCCCTGAGTCTCGCCTCGGTCTCGATACACTCTAGTCTTGATGAGGACTTGGTTTCGGTGGTCTTGAGTACAAAACTGGCAGGCATGTATAGCGATACATAATGAGACTATCTACAGACATTAGTCTTCAGGCATGAAAAGTTCTAATCCAGGTACCACAGAAGAAACTTTACTGCCTCCACCGTCTTTTGATCTTCCCACACAATAACAAACTCGCCTGAAAACAAAGAACACACATATGCAGACACTGAAAAACACACCCAGGCATGAACTCACTCACACACACTTTGCAGACATCCTTAGTTTAGTGGTGGGTAATGAGACCATCTTATACACTATTCAGACATGCACTATCTCCCGCCTAGGTGCTGTACTTCCTGTTTTCCATTAGTTGTCTCTCGCCTGCAGAAGTGCCTCTTATAGAAATTAGGGCAGATTAAAAAAGCCTTCAGGAGGAGAATCAGTACATTTGTTGCCAGTGAGGTGGCCTGCTGATTAGAAAGGCCACCCACGGACAGAGAAGTCACTTGTTTTGACCAGTAATGTGTGTTTATCTTCAGCTGTGAACGTATGGGTTCTATCTGCTGAAACCTACATTCCTTCAGTTTCTGTGTGTTGCTCTGCAAACGGTAGTTCATGCATCAAACCAGTCTATTCCTAGATTCACAGTTAACCAAGTAAAACCGTTTACATCATTATAAAACAATATATGTTAACTGTTTTTTTTTGTCTTGTATTAAAGTACAGGTAATGGCTATCATTCTGATTGGCTGATAACAGCCGTGTGTTTTATACCTCAATCCTGTCTACATTAGGGATTTACACGTATGCAAGTCGGACTCATAAGTTATGGCCCTTCAAATTTCCCTTTCACAGTTCACATTGTGCTGGCAGTTCATATTAAAAAGGCCACAAAAGAATTAACAAGAAATAGTTATAAAAGGTGTTTAAAAAACCACATTTAACATACCAGGAAATCTGTTCAGACAATCTGTTCAGGCATATAAAATAATAATGTGTGCTTCTAAATGCCATGGTTCACAAGTTATGAAATGCAAAATGCTTCATAAATAGCCACATTGACACCAAAACCGGTGACCAGCGTTTTCATGGCCCATGGCCTATTCCTCCCCCACATTTCTAAGTGCAAACAGACAAACAAGAAAACATAAGGGACCAAGAAGATAATGCTATAAAAACATGTTAGAATGTCAAATGGGTTATATCAGATTTAAGACAATCTGATGTAATATAACTTATTCTTCAACCTGAAACCTTAAAATGAGAAAACAAGGCATGCAGTCTGGCTCCACTACTGTATGTTTAAAAGATTTAGTTTGGCCTAATTTAAATTTTCAGGCATCCTCACTTTTACTGTTGTAACTCAATTTTTGCAGGCATATCCTTAAGCAAGACCCGTAGCCAGAGCAGGGATAATTACTTAAACCTTCCCATTTAATATTTTACACTGTTTTCCGATGGCTCCAGGAGGAGTTGTCTTCAGAACGCGGAATCAGCATCCGAACATCAGCAATAAAGTGCAAGTAATAAATTGGCATTTGCTGATCTTTGGATCTCTCCTTTCTCCTTTTCTCACTCTCTCTCTGTCTAAGTAAATATCCGTGAAAGATGTCAGGCATCTGTGTGCGGGAGGAGGTATCATAAATAACAGTAGCTGAGAGATATGGCATTCAACACAGGAGTCGGGAGTGAGGAGAGGAGCTATACAGTAGGAGGTTAGTTTGATTAACGGGCTGGTGGAAAGCAACATGTGGGGGGTAGATTGATCCATGGCCCCTCTAACCATCCTTCTCTTTTTTAACAATTTCAAGAACATCCGTGTCCATGTTGATCACTGTGCTGTTAGGACTTCCTAGAAATCTGTGTATCCTCTTATTACGCTTTGGTGTAGCCGTTCATGGAGTTGTTTTCCAGCCATGAGGAGTTATGGTTCCTTTTGTTTGGACTTTGTTTTCTCCAACGGATTCTGTGTGTGCTGCTGTGCTTCATGTTAGACCCACTGAATTTCTATCAATAAATTAAAAAAAACAAAAAACCTTTGCAACTCCTCCAGTGATCCCGAGTACCTCAAGCCTCGTACAATAGCTCAAAACAGCACTGGTTCCCAAAACAAGCCCAAACTCAAAACAAGGAAATAAAAAAGAAATCCCTAGCCAACAAAGAAACAAGAGAAACAAAGAGAACCCAGCCTCCCTTCAGTCTGATGTGCAGTAGGAGATGTGGGTGGGAAAAAGCAATTACAAAAGTTTAATAGAACATTTTAACACTAAGTGCAATACAAGATCAATAATCAGCCGTATATTTTACTTTCAAGGTTCAAGGAAAAGCTCCCATCCACAGGCACAATGTTGTTGTTTTTACCACCTTCATGTCTTTTTTTTCCCTCTACACCCCTGAATGTCTACTGTCCAACATAAATACAAACATCAGCACATTATAGAGAACATTATAATAACCTGTGGCATACAAAAATGATTAGAAAACCATTATCAGTTTAATTTCCTTTAATCTTCAATAGGGAGAGATAACGGTATTTGCTGTGGTTAGCAACAGATGAAGGATTTAGAGATTAACTTCCATGTAAAACATCATCGTTACTGTAGGACAGGATACCCCGAGTGTAGACACTGATGGTGGGGTGAAGTAAAGCCACCACATCCTATTTCTTTTGTCCCATCTAAATCAAGCATTACTGTGTGTTTACATCCAAGGCTCTTTCCACTATTTGCAGGCTAGAACTCTAAAAATGCAAATGTGTGTTAGTGTCGGTTAAATGTGTTGACAGGTCTGTTTTGAAGTTCTTCATATTAAATATAGCTTTGTTGCTTCCTCTCTAGCACCGTCACAGTGATAACAGCTATAGCATTTTTAAATTTTTTGAGAAAGATCGCATATTCTTTTACTCTGTTCACCTCAACATGACAAATGTCGATAGTGAAGCAATGCTGGGGCCTTATAGGCGTTGTGATACAAATCTTATGGAGTTACTTTTGAGGTGTGATGGAGGGATGGACTTAACATCAGAAAATAATGAAAAGAAAGGGACAAAAAAACTGCAAGTTAGTTATAGAGTTTATACTACCATTTTAATCTTCTCCTGCACATATGCTTTCTGTCACATTGCCACATAAGGGGCGTGTGCGTGTGCGTGTGTGTGTGTGTGTGTGTGTGTGTGTGTGTGTGTGTGTGTGTGGTCTCAGGCAATTATTGAAAGTAAAGAGTGACACAGAGTGTGAGATGGATTGCGGAATGGGAGGATTAGCGGAGATGGCTTGGGCAGAGTATTGTGGATGTGTTTCTTTGGCTAATCCGTTATTGATGACTTGGTTCCATTAAGTCTCAGGGTTGGCAGTGTTGTCATTTACTCATTAATCCTTCTCAGTGTTTACTTCATTTGGAGCCTAAACTGCTTCTCTATGTCCAAAGTCTGTGCATGTGTGTTTTCACACATGCTGCAAAACGCTGAGTATGTAAGTAATGCAGTGTAAATATAGTTAGACAGGGACAGTGCACAATTAACCATTCACCTTGTAATTAATACAAGTCAGTATAGAGAAAGTAGTTTCTGTTTCTGTACTAGCTCATTAGATTTGGAATGAAACTTATGGTATTCGTTTACCTGGGTGTTATATTAGTGTCAAAATGACATTTGGTCATTCACACAACAACATTGCTCGGGGAAAAAAACACACGCTTTTGGAGTTTTTAGAAACACTTCAGAAATTAAAAAGTTTAACTGAAAGTACTGTAGTCCCTGGAGAGGTTTGCGGCTGTAATAGCACATTGCACAGCATGAGGGATCCACCTGCTGGTCCAGTTGACTTACCTGCCTTCATGTACACATGCCAGTTTGTTTATATCAGTGTGAGGCTTTTGTTAATTTTTAGTTTCGTGTGCTACAGTAGTAGCAGCAAACAATAAGACTGCCGTAGTTGCTGCAGATTTGTCTGCTGCACATGATCTGAATCTCCCGTACCACAACATCCTAAATGTGCTCTATTGATCGAGATCTGGTGACTGTGGAGGCCATTTGAGTACAGTGAACTCATTCCCCAAGAAACTAGTTTGAGATGATTTGAGCTGTGGACATGTTATCATGCTGGAAGTACTCATTAGATGATGGGTAAACTGTGGTCATAAAGGGATGGACGTGGTCAGCATCAAGACTCAGGTAGGCTTTGGCATTTAAACGATTCTCTGTTGGTGCTAAGAGGCCCAAAGTGTGCCAAGAAAATATCGCCCACACCATTACACTATAACAAGTGGTTGTTTGAGATACTGTTTCAATCAGCTTGAACCAGTCCAGCCATTGTCCTCTGGCCTCTGCCATCAACAAGAAACATTTGCCCAGAGAACTGCCACTCACTGGATATTTTCTCTTTTGGACTGTTATCTGTAAATCATAGAAAAGTTTGTGCGTGAAAATTCAAGCAGATCCAGCCCGTCTGGCACCAACAATCATGTCACGTTACTAGTCAGGTAAATCCCCCATATTTCCCATTCTAATATTGGTTTGAATTATCTTGACCACGTCTACATGCCTAAATACATTGAGTTGATACTAAGCTATTTTAGGGGACATAAAATGACTGGAATAGTTGATATAAAATGAAATCATCATGTTACATAATCATCTTTAATTGTTAATCAGGATTTAATTGTTCACACCAATTATCATTGGATTTTATTATTGCAGATGGTATTTTCTCTGTTTATGTTCTGCCATGCATGTATTGCAGCCACCTTTTACCTGCTTATTTCTTGGGGGGAGTTAACGTAATTGTAATTTGGTTTCTTTGATTTGATTGTTGACCTGTTGTATAGTCATGAAATTGTGAGTGTAAAAGGTGTATCACTACCACTGCTTACCCAAAATTTGTAACACACACAGCTATAATGCTGTGTAAAATAATTATAAACCCCATAGCCACTATTTCATTCCAGATCCAATATGCTAGAGCCCAAACAATAAAAATATATTGTTGTTGTAGTGTTTTCTGACTGCACTGTGCACACTATAAAACTGTCACATTGTGGGTATACATTTGTCAGAGTGACACCTGCAAACTGAACCGATTTGAAAACGAGAGCATGTGTATCCTGCGTTTCTTCTTTGCTCTTGCTCAGTGTCGAGGGAAACACTTCGACAGTCTCACAGGTCCGCTCGCTGCCGGTTACACGCTTAGCCTTTCCCCCAAAGCCGCATCACATTCAGCTGATGTAGATGGATCGGACTTTGAAAACTGTGCAAACGCTGCACAGCATCAATGGCTATGATCCATTCACACTGCTGAAGGATCTCCTTGCCTCCCAGCGGCACTCAGATTTCCAACAAGCCTTTAAACAAACTCATTTTAGTTTTATTTACAGCTCGCTTGTTCTCTAGAGCCCACCATGCTTGTTGTCACTGCTCACTGTTGTAATTGGTCAAAAAACAACAACAATTCTGTCTTTCCCGGTAGTCTGTGGAATTATTTCCATTGTGAAGTTAATTATGTCATCACTACAGAGATGGCAAAAGTACTCACTTTCCATACTTAAGTAGAAGTACAGATACTTTTGTTAAAAAATACTCTGGTAAAAGTGGAAGTACTGATTAAACTTCTTTACTCAAGTAAAAGTAACAAAGTACAGGCTTGGAAATTTACTTAAAGTATAAAAGTAAAAGTAGCCGTGCGAAAGCTACCTGAAGCACACAAATGTTACTAGAGAGACGCTGAGGAACTTCAGTGGACATGGAGGACACGGTCTTTATGTGGCAATGGCTACATTTTAAATGGATGTCTGCCAATAGGCCTAAATATATGATTATTATGACAGAGACTGGGACTCCAGGTTAATAAGATTCTGACTTATTAGCAAGATATGAATTCAGTTGTGATTCTGTGAGAATTCACAGATCCAGTTTTTATTTTTAATCTTTCCCCCTAACATAAAAATGAAACTACCTTTATGTGTGTGCTCAAATACGGCTTCTGGAAATAAAATAAAGGATTACAAAATTAATGACTAAACAGACATTAATGAAGAAGTTCCCCAGCACATTGGCCAGGAGTCCTTCTTGATGTCTACTGTCCCAAACATCTCTCTCAGATAAGGCTGAGGATGATGGGAATGTCTTGCTGTTTTCTTCATTTCCAATCATGTCGCCCTCCATACTACTATGTGCTAACGTTAACACCATCCATACTACTATGTGCTAACGTTAGCGCCATCAAGCCGTAATGATTTGCTGTGAATTAATGCAGAATGCTAAATCTGTTGAGTTGTCTTAGTAGTGCGTCAACTGCAACGTAGAGTAGATGTATTCCCACCCATTTAGATTGAATATGG